>NC_090650.1:157693245-157833115 GCF_040937935.1 Hyperolius riggenbachi | reverse complement strand
ACAACCAATGTGAGGGTGTGTGTTTGGTGCAACAGTAATGATAGAGATACTCGCTATTCCCAGAGGAGCTGGGAGATATGAGTATATCTATGTAACACAGGAATACAAACTCCAGCAAGCTGGAGATACATGCAAAAGGTAAGATATTTCACCCGAGGAGCGGGTGGAACTATGTTAACAACAAGTGCACTGATCACCCAAGGAGTGGGTGATTCAGACTGTACTGTAGTCACTATTACCTGAGGGGCAGGTAGAGGTGATAAAACTGTAGTGACTATTCACCTGAGGAGCAGGTGATTCAGACTGTACTGCAGCTACTGACCACCTGAGGAGCAGGTGATTCAGATATTACTGCAGCTAGTAATCTCCTGAGGAGCAGGTGTTTCAGCCAGTACTGCAGCTACTGACCACCTGAGGAGCAGGTGATTCAGATAGTACTGCAGCTTGTATTCACCAGACAAAGCAGGTGATACTATCAGAGAATCCCTCACCAGTGACTAGGCTCACTGGTGAGGATAGAAGAGTCAGACAAGCAGGTTTGGCAACGAGCGGACGAGTCGGCAACTATATCAGATAGGCAAAGGTACAGGATCAGTAAACAGAAGAGTAGTCAAGCTAGCAGAAGGTCATAACAAATAATACAATTCAATTAGTACTTTAAGCTATCAACAGAATCTGGCTAAGTGTGGATCCCCAGCTCCAGCTGGTTCTAGCACACTTTGGGATCTGACTAACACGTAGCATTTGCAACAGCAGACGCGGAGCAACTGAATGACCTGTCCTATATATACTGCAAGCGCTCCCCAGCGCTGCCCCAGTCACTCAGCCAATCCGGAGCATAGCTGGAGTCAGCTGATCACCTGATCAGCTGACTCCCCTTCTAGATGCATAAAGGTGTAGCCCTTAGTCTGTGAGCAATAGAAGGACCAGGCAGAGCACCAACCTGTAGCAGCGCGGCAGAGACCGCCGGCTGTGACGCGGAGATAGCCGCCACGCCGCTTGCTGTTGCGGCCGTATCTCTGCTGTTCATTACAATGGTAATCAGGCTAGGTTTGGCAACAGGATCAGATAGGCAGAGGTACAGAATCACTGAGAGTAAGATTGGTCAGAACTAGCCGGAGTCATACACAGATAATCAAGCAATAATAACAGTAGTAATAATAATTCCTAGTCTTGTGTGAAATCCCTGGTTTCCTCCCAGATCAAAGCACACCGGAATTATCTAAGGTCTGAGCGCTAACACGAAGTATTCACGTCAGCAGACAACTTGCAAGTGAAGCCAAGAGGCTTAAGAAGCAGAGGAGACCCCCAAGGCACGCCCACCAGCCTCAGCCAATTCAGGAGCGGCGAGCGTGCCCTCTGACGTCAGCCGACCAGCCGGTCAGCTGACGCGCCTCCTCCTGGCATAAAGATCCTGACGGTGAGCGCGCGCACACGCTAATGTACCCCTGAGCACAGCAGAGACACGCGTCCTCGGCGTACTAGATGCTGGGACGCGGAAAAATCAGCAGGCGGGGACCCAGCAATGGCCGCGGTGGACCCACCGTCCACCGCAGCAGACATGCGATTACTCCCCACACCCGTTCTCGGCGTGCTAAACGCCTGAGGCTCAGTGAGACTGGCAGTCAGAGAACCAGAAGCAGCTGCGGTGGTACTGCTATCCACCGCAGCTGGCATGTCACTATTCATTACAGCTACCCAATTATGACATGTTCTCCTTAGCCTCCCCTTTCCTCTTGTGTTTTTACATATTTTAGATTTTGTAAATAACAATGCACTTATTTGAACCAATGTCCGTTAGAATGCAGGACAATATGTTTGTAATTAAGTAGTCTTGTTGCACAAATGTTACTGTATGCATTGTAATGAACTACATGCTCTTCTTGTTTACAAAACAAGTCACTCCCCAGCCAGAGTGTTCATCTTTGTGGCGTTTACCAAGCCAACCCCATGTCTGGATTAGCATGTGAGCAAGAGTTGTTGCAACGCAAAACGGCTGTTGTGCCCATCCACACATCTCCCTTGTACCCACCTCTTTCACCTGTCTTGTCCGCTGCCTGGAATTTGCTGCACGGACATTGTATGCTGATGCATAATTTTCTGAATAAGGTCACATTTGAGCACAGTGCCCAGATTATTTTTCCCTTTTGAAACTATGAACTACGCTGGAGAACATAGGAAATCCTAAAAATTTGGTTGGTCTGGATTTGTTAAAGATTTTGGTCAACTGCACTGAAAATAAACTAATGAGATCAAAAAAAAAAACAATAAAAAAAAAAAACAGCATGTAAACTGTTATGCAAATTAAAATTGTATGTTTCTCTGATTTTCCTATATAGTTGATGCAAGTGGCAGTCAGCATCATTTTTGAGTAATCAACCATTAGAATATAATTTGAATGTTTTTGATTAAACCTCCTAATGATAACAGTGTGTTTTGAAAAAATAAAAAATGTATTTGCTTTGCACTGCTCGAGTCTCTAGTCTACTCTATTTGGTGTTCCTACTTTGATCCCAGAATGGCAAGTGTTGCAGCTGTTATTAAACTGTTTGATGGACCCATTATTTAACGTGATAGGTTATGATGTGTACTGTACAAAAAATAAAATTCAATAAAAATTTGAAGTTAAAAAAAAAATATTAAAAACGCACTGTTTCAAATTATTACACACTACAGAGTTTCAAAACATTTCATGGGTTGTAAAAAAACTAAAAATTGGCATTTTATAAACCTGCAGCATTTGGAGGTCATATTTACTGAAATCAAAAGCTATTTCACTCAAAAACATCTTCACAGGTCAAGTTACATTTTATAGCAGCTCCACAATTCTTGCACCCATTGAACTTGTGAGTTTTTGGAGAGTTTCTGCTTTAATTTATTTGCAGGATATCAGAATTATTATTATTATTATTTATTAGATTTATATAGCGCCAACATATTACGCAGCGCTGTACAATAAATAAGGTTACAGACAATGATAACAGTGGTAACAGAACAATACAGGTAATAGACAATAGATACAACAATACAGGTAATAGCAAAAAGATACACAACACAATGCAGACAGTAGTACAATGCCAGATCATAAACTGGAGTGGTAGTGGTAACAAGTTCCAAATTCTGGGTAAAGTGCACACAGTCATGTATGATACACAAGGGGAGAGGGCCCTGCCAAAGGCTTACAATCTAGAGGGAGGGGTTGGTGACACAAAAGAAGGGGGTGCAGCAAGAAGTTATTGGCAGAAAGGATTAGGGCAGTGTTGATTTGATGTAGGCCTCCTTGAAGAAGTGAGTTTTGAGTGCTTTTTTGAAGGTGTTGAAGGTGGGAGCGAGCCTGATGGGCAGTGGGAGAGAGTTCCACAGGATGGGGGCAGCTCTAGTGAAGTCCTGCAGTCGTGCATGGGAGTACGAGATGCGTGGGGTGGTTAAGAGGATGTTGGAGGAGCGAAGTGGGCGGCCAGGTGTATATCTGCTGACCAGGTCAGAGATGTAGCTTGGGCAGGACTTGTGTATGGATTTGTAGGTCAAACATAGGACCTTGAAGCTAATTCTGAAGTGAATTGGAAGCCAATGAAGGGATTTGGGGAGACAGAGCGGTGGGAGGAATAGATGAGTCTGGCTGCTGCGTTCATGATGGATTGTAGGGGGGCTATGCGGTTTTGAGGGAGGCCGGACAGGAGGGAGTTGCAGTAGTCCAGGCGGGAGATGATGAGGGCATGGACAAGGAGTTTGGCAGTGTCTGGGGTCAGGAAAGGCCGGATCTTGGAGATGTTGCGTAGGTGGAAATAGCAGGCCCTAGCTACGGTTTGGATGTGGGAGGTGAAGGAGAGGGCAGAGTCCAGGGTGACACCCAGGCAGCGGGCTTGTGTGGTTGGATGAATGATTGTGCCATTGACAGTGACGTAGAGGTCAGTGGGGGGTGAGGCAGCACGGGGTGGGAAAATTAGGAGTTCAGTCTTATCTAGGTTTATTTTTAGGAACCTGGCAGACATCCAGGATGAAATAGCTGAGAGGCCAGAGGATACCTTCTCCATAGTGGTGGTGGAGAGGTCAGTGGTATGGAGGTAAATCTGGTGTCATCTGCATATAGGTGATAGTTGAAACCCAGAGAGGAGATGAGTTTTCCGATAGAGGTGGTGTAAATAGAGAACAGCAGGGGACCAAGAACAGAGCCTTGGGGGACCCCAACTGAAAGTGGGATGGAGGTTGAGGAGGAACCATTGAAGGAGGTCTTGAAGGAGCGATTTGAGAGGTAGGAGGAGAACCATGCTAGGGCAAGGTCTTGGATACCCACAGATTGCAGGGACTGGAGTAGCAGGGCGTGATCGACAGTGTTGAATGCTGATGAGAGGTCTAGGAGGAGAAGGATAGTGTATTTTCCTTCGGCCTTGGCAAGCGTGAGGTCATTGACGACCTTGGTGAGGGCAGTCTCGGTGGAGTGGGCTGGCCGAAATCCTGATTGTAGGGGGTCAAACAGGGAGTTGGAGTCAAGGTAATGGGCCATGCGTTGGTGGACTAGATGCTCCAGGAGTTTAGATGCAAAGGGGAGTAGGGAGATAGGGCGGTAGCTGGATGGAAGTGAGGGGTCTAGTGAGGGCTTTTTAAGTAGGGGAAGTACAGTGGCCTGTTTAAAGTCAGAGAGGAAGGTGGCCGTGGAGAGGGAGAGGTTAAACAGAGAGGTGAGGACAGGAGCCAGAACAGGGAAGTGAGGACGGAGGCAGTTGGATGGCACAGGGTCTAGGGGGCTGGAGGTGGCAGGAGAAGTGGCTAGGAGATGGCTGAGAATTGCCTCCCAGAGCTGCTGTGCATACTGTATGTAAACTGCCTCCCACCCTTCTAGATCTTTTACTTGAGGTTACTCCAAAGGTTCTCAATATGATTGAGGTCGGGGAGGATGGGGGCCACACAATGAATTTCTCTCCTTATATGCCGATAGCAGATAAGGTAATCGCAAAGGTAATTTTTGCAGCATAAGATGGTACATTGTCATGCATGAAGCGGATTTTGTCACAGAAAATACGGTTCTTCTTTTTGTACCATGGAAATAAGTGGTCAGTCAGAAACTCCACATACTTTTCAGATGTCATTTTCACACCTTCAGGGACCCTAAAGGGGCCGAACAGCTCTCTTCCCATGATTCCAGCCCAAAACATTATTCTGCCTCCTCCTTGCTGGCATTGCAGTCTCGTTGGGATGTGGTGGGTGTTAACCAGCCATCCACCACCCGATCCATATGGACCAAAGAATAGTTGCACGGCACTTATCAGAAAACAAGTCTGTTTGAAAATAAGTCTTCTTGTAGTTCTCGGCCCACTACAACTGTTTCTGCTTGTGAGCTTAGGTTAGGGGTGGTTGAATAGAAGGTTTATGTATTGAAATCTTCTGGAGAATCCTGTACTTGGATGTTTGCATGATTCCAGAGGCACCAGCAGCTTCAAATATGTGTTTGATGCTTT
The DNA here is from genome assembly GCF_040937935.1 of Hyperolius riggenbachi. Lineage (NCBI taxonomy): Eukaryota > Metazoa > Chordata > Amphibia > Anura > Hyperoliidae > Hyperolius > Hyperolius riggenbachi. Next base: position 157,827,659 of record NC_090650.1, on the reverse strand, counting down.
GCAATGGCATTTTAGCAGCTGTTCTCTTAATCTGATGAGTGTAACAATGAATAATAGAGGCGCCAAATCAGAATAAAATGGGTTAAAAACCGTTTAAAAAGAGGGGATGGGTGGAGCCACTCCCCTCCGTGAATGACCAGGCAAAATATAGCCGTAAATATTGCAAAAATTATTTATTTCACAGAACAATTTGTCTCCAAGTAAAGTGCAACGCGTTTCACGGGCAAAACTCCCGCTTCATCAGGCAGTAAAAATAGGAGAACACAAGTGTGGGTCAGCATAGAGCCAGAGCGCCTCTGTAGCTACAGAGGCGCTCTGGCTCTATGCTGACCCACACTTGTGTTCTCCTATTTTTACTGCCTGATGAAGCGGGAGTTTTGCCCGTGAAACGCGTTGCACTTTACTTGGAGACAAATTGTTCTGTGAAATAAATAATTTTTGCAATATTTACGGCTATATTTTGCCTGGTCATTCACGGAGGGGAGTGGCTCCACCCATCCCCTCTTTTTAAACGGTTTTTAACCCATTTTATTCTGATTTGGCGCCTCTATTATTCATTGTTACACATATCTTGTCCACCCTTGGTGGAGGGGTGCATCCCCAATTTTTTTTTTTTCCTGTCTATAGAGAGCGACTTTTTAACCTGAGTGGGGTCAGGTAATAATTCTCCCCACCCGTCTTTACAGTGGTCGCCTGCGTGGTGACCCACACTTGTGAGTATAAACTCATTCAAATACATTTTCCACATTGTTGAACATACTACACTAGATTTGGCTCTCGGTTCTTTTTTCCTGTCTTTCAAGCATTCTTAATCTGATGAATTTGTTTGGCAGAACCCTTCCTCATTTTGCTTTTACCTGCACAAACCCGTGTGTGCTCTGAGTCAGCCACAAATCTTTTAACAGTACGATAATCATGCTTTATGTTTTCGTGAAATATAAAAGTTTACAAACTATTTCACACTTTTCTGCAGCAGAGATATTATTTTTCTTTCTCATATTGCTTGAAAATTGTGGTCTGCTTAATAATGTGGAACATCTTTTTTTTTAGTAATTTTTCCTTTTATCAGGCTCACCTGGAAAACTAGTTATCAGAGATTTCCAAGATTGATTTCAGTGATCAAAAGAGCCACAATACCATTCATGAGTTTAATTGAAAAACAAAATCTGTAATCTTTATGTGACAAAAGGCCCGTTTCCACTATCGCGAATCCGCATGCGTTGCCCGCATGCGGATTCGCACAGTCAGTACAAGTGGATGGGACTGTTTCCACTTGTGCGTTTCCCCGCACGTTTTTCTGTGCAGAAAAAATCTGCAGGGTAGGGCCCTCAGAATTCGCCTGCGTGTGGAATGCAGGCGAATCGCACGCAATGTATTTAATAGGGAAATCGCATGCGTTTTTTGCCGCGATTTCGCATGCGATTTCGCATAGGTACCCATGTTAATTCACACAGGCAGTGACATGGTTAAAATCGCATACAGCCTTACCTATGCGAAATCACATGCGAAATCGCAGCAAAAAACGCATGCGGAATCGCACCCGCATGCGATTTGCCTGCGGTGATTCGCCGGCGATTTCGCAACGCTATAGTGGAAACGGGCCCTGAAATACTATTGGCATAATAATTTGGAATGCGGTGTAATTATCAGAGAGAATCTGACTGCATACCAACTACAGAGAAACAGTGATTCAGAGCACTGATTCTTAAAGTAGGAGGGTCAGACATACTATGCCTGGAAAAAAAACACATATATAAGCAGATAAATATTTGATCTACTTACATAAAAGATATATTGTACTGTCCTCATTTTGATTTCAGTGAATTTTATATAGTTAATGAAGAGAATTTTGTTCCTGGCAATCATGTCTCTTTCCCACAGTCTGAAGCTAAATCTTTATGTAATTTCTTCCCTTCGTTCTCCTCCAATCTGCTGTGTCATTCTGGCTTGCTTTCTAACCACGTGTGAGCATGGGATCAAGTTTCAGTCAAATCTGTCACGCTGCAGTGTGCTTAGCCTAATCAATGAGAAGCAGGAATGTGGGAGGGGAGATGACAAGCTTCCCTCTTTACTGTCTTTCTTGACGATGGCGAGAGAATAGAGCCTGGGTAACTGAGATAAGATATTTACAGCAGAGACATTTCTGAATAGATTGGGGAGCTTGCACTGCAGGGTGAGGTTCCTGGCAGCATTATAAACACAGTGAAGTGTTTAAATGGAATTTGATTTTGTGGCTGACAATCCCGCTTTAAAGGTGCGTTTACACTAAATCTATTGCATTATGCATGCGACACATCTCAAGGAGCCAACCCACTGAGGAGCCAATACACTGATGTGAATGGGCCCATTGTGGGATCATTACAGTGCATTGCTGTGCAATTTTAACGTATGTTATATACCTAAAAAGTATGCTTCACTACATCTTTACACATGCATGTTGTCCGTTCCCACACAGCATGCCTCTCATTATACTGCCGGGTTCTATTGCACCACAGTGCTAACATGGTGATGTGAACACACCGTTACAATATAATGACACCACATTTGAAATGCAATTACGGTATATAGCTTGACTCAACACCAGATGTCAGTGTAAAAGTGTCCTCTCCCTTACAGTGAGAAAATATAAATAGAGAAACACAACCTACTAAGTAGAATTGGGACTGTACATTCACATGTTTATCTTGTCATGACGCACAGTATATAACTACAGGTACTCTTTAAAAATCTCACTGTAGTTGCGTGCAGGGAACTGCAGTCAAGTCTGCTGTTTGAATCTCTTGCAACTGATGTACAAATCATCACAGCAGAATCTCGTTACAGTAAACTCTGAGTGATATAGTTAACCTCTGAATATAGTAAACTCTGTCTTCAGATCTCAGCAAATGCATCTGTAGAAATATACAAGGTATGGCCATTTTTGATATAGTAAACTTCTGAACTGATCTACTTTTCCTGGTCCCTTGGACTTTACTATAAAGGGATTCTAAGGTATTATGCTCCAATGCCAGATTTTATGCTCAGATTACTGCACCATCTTTAAAATAAACCAGAGATCTTATACAGTAAAGATTTGATACTTTCCCAGGGCTTCCTCTCACCCCACAAACACATCTGAGTCTCTCGCCGTCCTCCCGCGGTCTGCTGTTCAGCCGCAATCAGCCCCGGTAACTAGCTCAGTCGCGTCTTTCCGGGTCTATTGCACATGCCTGGGAGGTCCACGCGTATGCAGAAGACCCAGACTGGACCTGACTGAGCCAGTTAACGGGGCTGATTGACCGTGGGAGGACGGCGTGGGACTTAGATGAGTTTATGGGGCAGGAGGAACCCCCAGGTAAGTATCAAATCTTTACTTTACAAGATCTCTGGTACACTTTAAAGAGACACTGAAGTGTTTTTCCCCCCTGTTTTTAGACTGCACTCATCTTCATCATTAAACTGCTAATTGTTTTGCCGCATCCCCGCTGCCCCCAGAAATGTCCTAAATAGTTCTCACAACCAACTTGGTCACAGAATTTGCTATCAGGAAGAGGCAGAGCGGTGTACCCATAGCTCTGCATCTTCACCAATCGCCGCCTATCTCCATCTCTCCCTACTCCTCTCTGCCCTCTTTCAATAATTATTCCTATACAGCCGGCGGATAGAGCATGTGCCAGGCACAGTGGGTGGAAGTGCGCATGCACGTGGCCTTGTGTGTGTGCAACCCTCCCTAGCTCCGTGCACATACCGGCATAGGAGCAGGGTGGTAAGCTATGACGTGCGGCGCACAGGCACACGAGCAGGGCTGTAGAGAAGGACGCAGGGAAGGAATGGCCGAGACCCAGTCGTTATTCAGGGTTCTCGGCCATCTTAATCCAGGAAGAACTGTTTTTTCAAAACCGTACAGCGGACAAACGGAGGCCAGCAGAGCAGCAGTAAGAGGGGCATTTAACCTGAAATAAGTAGCACTTTTGAAAAATGTATTTTTTAAAAGAATCGAAAATCGCTTCAGATTGTATTTTATGCCTACTTACCATACTTTTAATGAAAAACACATCATTTTATGTGTTGCAGTTGCATAGCTGTTTAGTTGGGTAAAACAATCAAGCTAAAATGACATGTAATGGTAAATATAATGTCAGCGATACATAGTTATACTTTGGGTACTTTCACACTAAAAGGTTGTGCTGCGTTGTGACTCAGGCCTGGAACCCACTACAAAGCTCAAAGCGCTATCGCAATCGCTAGCACTTTTAATGAGCGTTTTGTAAGCGATTTCATGATGATTTTAAAAAGTGTTAACTTTTTGCCAGCGATTGTGTAGCGATTTGCAGTTTGCGGTTTTAATTCTGATTGGTCCTTTCAATTTAAATTTTTTTTAGGGCCCTTTTACACCAGAGGACTTTTTCGGCGTTTTAACGCCACAGCCGAAGTTGGCGTTTTCCAAGGTAAAATGAAAGTCCATAGACTTTCATTTTACCTTTCACATCTAACTCGGCATTTTGGAGTGTTGCGTTTCAACGCTCCGGACTCTTTCACACTAGAGGCTGCGGTAGAAAAGGCTGAAAGTCAGCCTTTTGCTTAACGCCAATACATAGCGTTTTCAAAGCGTTTTCAAAGCGTTTTGAAAGAGTTTTACAGCCCATATGAAAACGTCCTTTTTTTTTTTCTTCTATAAAAATAAGTGAACAAGATAGCTGTAAAACGCTTTGAAAAAGCTGAAGTTGGCGTTTTCCATTGACTATCATTGAAACGCCAACAGCCAACTTTGGCTGTAAACAGCCCTGAAAAAGCTCCTGGGAGCGTTGAAACGCAACGCTCCAAAACGCCGAGTTAGATGTGAAAGGTAAAATGAAAGTCTATGGACTTTCTTTTACCTAGCAAAACGCCAACTTCGGCCGTGGCGTTAAAACGCCGAAAAATCCCTCTGGTGTGAAAGGGCCCTCCCAGGAGCTTTTTCAGGGCTGTTTACAGCCAAAGTTGGCTGTTGGCGTTTCAATGATAGTCAATGGAAAACGCCAACCTCAACGTTTTCAAAGCGTTTTCAAAGCGTTTTACAGCTGACTTGTTCACTTATTTTTATAGAAGAAAAAAAAAAGGACGTTTTCATATGAGCTGTAGAACGCTTTGAAAACGCTTTGAAAACGCTATGTATTGGCGTTAAGCAAAAGGCTGAGTTTCAGCCTTTTCTACCGCAGCCTCTAGTGTTAAAGAGCCCTTACAGTCTGCAGTAATTTAAAAATGCTAGCAAATCGCTCTGCATAACAATTCATGAGCGATTACGCCAGCGTTTATATACTTTACATTGTAGAAACGCGAACGCCACCAAAATGCTGCATGTCCTGCAATAGTGATTTTGCTAATCGCAATCGCTCCAGTAGAATTTTGTTCATCCATTAACATTAGAAGCGCGTTTAGGGAAATTGCTAGTGTTTTGAATCGCTCCCTAAACGCTCAAACAAATAGCTCTAGTGGGTTCCAGCCCTCACACTGTTTAGTGCACAGTAATATGGTGCAATCGAAAGTCTATGAACAGTTCATCAGTTGAGATGCAATACAACCGATTCTGTTAAAACACAGAATATGCAGTGCATTGCTAAAATAGCACACATTGACTAAATGCAAATCATAAACAAAAAGACATCCATTTTGGAAATAATATAAATATAGCCTCAACAACTTAGATACTATAACAATAATCTTTATTAAATTCCAATACAGTTAAAACCAATTAAAAAATAACACCATGGGGTATATAACAAGAAAATAGTATAGGCAGCAAAATATATGCACATATATACTGGAGGTGGAAAAATTGGTCAGCGATTGGCCAATAATAATTTAAAGTGTGTACCAGGCGTAAACCTTCGGGTGTGCATGCTGCATGTAACTGTGGTCATTCAACCACTCATCAATTCACAAACCTCTCAACAACATTGAGGCAAGAACACTCAAGGCAGAAACGCTAGCTTTGTGGAAAATGTTAGCATTTTTTGCTGCTAATGAAAGTCTATGAGCCGCATTTAAAAATGCATATATGTACGTTTTTACATGATGCGTTTTTGAAAACTGCATAGTTTTTAAACACGCATGTAAAATGCACATTATGTATCTAAATGGGGACACAAAAGAATGTGTTTTTACATGCCTTTTTGATGCTTTTTTTAAAGAGACTCTGAAGTGAGTCTAAATTCACGTTTTTAACTTTTATTAATGTTAAGCACTATAGCTAGTGCTAAACCGCCACATCCCCGCGGCAAAACGAGAGGTTTATACCCCCAAGTGCCCTCTGCTAAATCCGGCGAGAGCTTCCTGCTTGAGGCAGAGTGGAGGGCTGTAGCTCTGCCTCTTCATGTGTCAATCCCCGCTGATCGCCGCCTCTCCCCGCCCCTCTCAATCTTCCTTCACTGAGAGGGGCGGGGAGAGGCAGAGATCCGCGGGCAGATTGATGCGCATGGAGGCAAAGCTGCAGCTCAAAGCTCTACCTCCATGAGCAGCAAAGTCCACGTCCAAGAAAGTAATGGTTTTTTCACAGGGCATTTGGGGATATAAACCCCTCGTTTTGCCGCGGTGATGCGGCGGTTTGGCAGGGGTATAGTGCTTAACATTAATAAAAGTTAAAAACGTGAATTTAGACACGCTTCAGAATCTCTTTAAATATGTTACTGTATTTTAATCCATTTAGGAAATTAATTAAAAAAACGCACAATGCACAAAAAAAGCATTAAAAATGCAAACATGAAACACAAACACAAAAATGCTGAAAAAAAACAATGCATGGTTTTCAGCACTGCCTAGTGTGCTCCCAGCCTGAATATAATCTAATACGCAGGGCAGTTTCTAGGCTAAATTTCACCCAGGGCGAGGGTGTAAAAATACCCCCCCCCCCCCATGGAGCCAGGCATAGGTGCCCGCAGTACAGGTTAGCTACGTAGGTGCCTCCAGTATTGGGTAGCCTGTATAGTTGCCCCCAGTGTGTGCAGTATAGGATAGTTAGGTAGGTTCCTGCAGTATAGCTTGGCTAGGTAGGTTCCCGCAGTATAGGTTAGGTAGGTTCCCGCAGTATAGGTTAGTTAGGTAGGTTCCCGCAGTATAGGTTAGTTAGGTAGGTTCCTGCAGTTTAGGTTAAATAGGTAGGTTCCTGCAGTTAGGTTAGATAGGTAGGTTCCCGCAGTTTAGGTTAGTTAGGCAGGTTACCGCAGTTTAGGTTAGTTAGGTAGGTGCCCCACAATATAGGCGTTAGGTAGGTTCCCGCAGTTTAGGTTAGTTGGTATGGGCGGCATGAGTTGGGCGCAGGAGCGGGGGGAGCGGACATAACAGTAATAACTCACCTGCTTCCGCCGAACACGCGCTGCTTCAATGTCCTTCCTTTCCTGGCATCTATCTTCCTGTGATGACATTTGGTACGTCATCACAGGGGGCGCTGTTACCAGGCAACGGACGCCGGGAGAGGAAAGATATTGAAACTGCGGGGGAACGGATGAAGAAGGTGAGTTATAACTATTATGTCCGTTCCCCCGCTCCGGCGCCCCCCCTCCTGCCGCACAATAAAGCGCCCCCGGCGATTGCACGTATCGCATGCCCATAGAAACGGGGCTGCTAATATGACCCAGGAAAGTGTTAGGCAGGGATCACACTTGTCTTTCAGTTTTCTGCGTGCGTTTTTCTGCATGAGTTTTCTGACAGTGCTCTATTTGCTGCCAAATGTTTTTCTGCATGTGAAAAACACATTCAAGCTTAAACTAGCCAATTAATTAACATTGGTTACAGTTTTCTCAGTTCTCAGTTTTCCTGTGCAGATACCGCACAGAAAAACTGACAAGTGTGAATCCAGCTTCAATTAATCCAGTCGGCTCAGTTTTATCCCCATTGAGGCCTCATTCACACCTAAAAACGAAAATGCCAGCGGTTTTTGTTTTTGTGCGCTGTTTTTTTTCCCCTCCCGGCGCTCCACTGTGTGCTGCATTTTTTGAAAAAGCGCTTTTCTAGGTGCTTTGGCAGAGCAGTTTGGAGATTCACTCCCTGACGCAAGGCAGGAAGTGAAATCTTTGACCCGGAAAAGAATATATACAATGTATTAATTCCAAAAAAACGCAAACGCAATCGCCACATATAGTGGTTTAGTGAGCGTTTAGCGCTCTTCCTGTACCTTCCATTATACGAAAATCGCCCCAAAAATGGTACAGGCACCGCTTTGCTGAACGCACAGTGCACAAACGGCACTAATATGAACCTTCTCATAGAGATTCATTGCACAATCGTTTTGTGGGCGATTTTAAAAACCGCCTGTGCTTGAAAAAAGGCCAAAAACGCCCCTAGTGTAAACGAGCCCTTAAAGGACTTCCGAGGCCAAATGTTCCCCCAAAAAATAAAAAAAGTTAGATACCTGTATAACTTTGGTGGACATGGAGGACACCGTCCGCGCCCTCCGTGCCGTTCCGCCGGGTCCCTGCCTCTCAATATCCCCCCGAATGGCTCCCGACCCCACAGCCAGGGTCGGGCTCTGCTGCCTGTATAAAGATGGCCGCCGGCACTGGCCGCGGCTGCGCACTCCACATGGCCGCTACTGCGGCTGCGCAGCACTAGGGCCAACCCCCCGATCCACGCAACAGGCTGTTTCCTGTAGCGTGGTTCGGGTGGTTGGCCCTAGAGCTGCGCAGCCGCAGTAGCGGCCATGCGGAGTGCGCAGCCGCGGCCAGCGCCGGCGGACATCTTTATACAGGCGGCAGAGCCATACCCTGGCCGTGGGGTCGGGAGCCATTCAGGGGGGATATTGAGAGGCAGGGACCCGGCGGAATGGCACGGAGGGCGGGGATGGCATCCTCCGTGTCCACCAATGTTACAGGTATCTAACTTTTTTTATTTTTTGGGGGAACATTAGGCCTCGGAAGTCCTTTAATGTGGCTAAAGATGAGCCAAAGAATCAGTACCAATTTGAAAGCTTTTCATAACCTCACATAGGACACAAAGCTATGAACAACAGACTGACTTAGCTAAATTGGTCCTGATGAATTATTTTAGGAGACAGAAGTTTAAAGAGGAACTCCAGTGAAAATAATGAAATAAAAAAAAGTGCTTTATTTTTACAATAATTATGTGTACATGATTTAGTCAGTGTTTGCCCATTGTAAAATCTTTCCTCTCCCTGAATTACATTCTGACATTTACCACAGGGTGAAACTTTTACTGCTGGCAGGTGATGTCAGTGGAAGGAGATGCTGCTTGCTTTTTTTTGGCAGTTATTTCCCACAATGCAACAAGGCTCCCACAGTGTGATGTCAGGACCATGGTCCTGGCATCACACTGTGGGAGAGGTTTCACCACAATATCAGCCATACAGAGTCCCCTGATGATCCGTTTGTGAAAAGGAAAAGATTTCTCATGGGAAAGTGGGTATCGGCTACTGACTGGTTACGGTTTATCTTTAGGGCTAAGGACACACTTGAATATTTACAAATGAGGTATGCACACCTGTTTAAAACGCAGTAAAGATATATAGTAAGGGGTGCTGAGTCAATAAACAGACCTATGATAGGCCATACATCAACACAATATATACAAATGACTCGCACACCAGCACAGTGATCTATGCAAAAATCGTTTTATCGTAAGAATAATAGCCCATACAACATTGATACAAAAGTGATACAAAATTTACAATAATAACACCATAGCAGTACACCACAGTAGGTGAAGTAAGCAGCAATAACACATGGGGAATACCAGCTATAGATACAAACACTCATATAAGCTTGCAATATGAAAATATATAAGAAAGTGGCAAATGCAGTCAATCATAGTGATATCCCCATATTGTCAGATATATACCCTGACAGCGCGCTGTTTCGGAAATCGTCCTTCGTCAGAGAGTATACACGACCTTCCGGCTGCAGGACACACTTGTCCATGTGGAAAACCATCAGTTTTCAGCTCTGGGTGTTTTTTCCAGCGTTTGCGTTTTTCCATGTGTTTTTCATGCGTTTTTCATGCGTTTCTGCTTGCGCTTTGTCATTAATACAGGTAGTCCCCGGTTAACGAACGACATAGGGAATGTAGGTTCGTTCTTGAATACAGTACCCACGAAAAAGAAGCCTTAGCTGGAGACATATCGGTAAATTACACTTAACATCCAAATAAGATGCAAAAAATATCCAATTTTATTTTAGGAACTGTGTCCAACAATATAAGTTAAAAACAATTAAAACCGCCTTCTAAATCCGATTGTAGTCGAAAATCCTTCCCAGAGCTGGAGTATGTGCAAAATGATGATAATATTGGTGCAAAAAGCAAGCAGTTATTCACGTGCAAGAAATAACTATAATGAATTATAGTTATTTCTTGCACCTGAATAGCCGCTTGCTTTTTGCACCAATATTATCATAATTTTGCACATACTCCAGCTCTGGGAAGGATCTCCGACTACAATCGGATTTAGAAGGAGGTTTTTATTGTTTTTAACTTTGTTGGATACAGTTCCTAAAATAAAATTGGATATTTTTTATTGGATGTTAAAATTCCTCTTTTTACCTCTTTCTTGCTCTCAGAAGCCATTTTCTGCTAGGAAAGTGTTTTATAGTTGGAATTTCTTATCAGTGAGGGTCACACTGTAGTCACTTCCTGTCTGAGTCAGGACTGAGTCAGCCACTTACATACCTGATATTTAACTCTTTCAGGCAGAGAAAGAAAAAAAAGGAAAACATTTGTGTGCTAGGCACTGTACATACACATGTCTATCTCATCATGTCACATGTCAGTTCAGGTATCCTTTAAGTGTGACTTGTTACCGATATGTCTCCAGATAAGGCTTCTTTTTCTTGGGTATTCATGTATTCATGTTGTACAGCCTTTTAGAGACACATTATCATGTGTTATTTATTAGCTCTCGCTCTCATGTTATTTATTAGCTGCCCGCTCTCATCCCGACTAGTTTCGGCCTCACGCCGTCATCAGGGCGGCCGAAACTAGTCGGGACGAGAGCGGGCATTGCTGCATATCTGACCGCAAGTATTTGTGCTGAGTACCACAGAGAGTGGGAAGTGTGAAATGCCAAGAGGGTCTCTACTGGAGTAGGACCCTCTGAATGTGAGTGTTTTTACTGCATTCGTGTACATCTATACCTGAATAAAGACTGCCTTGTGAACTTTCCACTGAGACCCCTTTTTCTGATTTTTCCTGTGCACTGAGTTGCACACTAGGAATACCATACATCTATGTGGGATCTCTGGAGGTGGAAGAGGCTTATGGTGACAAGTTGCTGAGGATCAGATAGCGCTGCTGAGTACTTTTGATATATTGTTTATGGTGACCTGGATACACCTTGCAGTGGCTGCTGTGTGACCAACGGATATTTGACAAGCTGATATTTTGGGGCGCCTCTCACATATACATTCCATCCATTAAGTCCAACCAGAAATAAATAAATAAATAATAATAAATTAAAAAAAACACCATTCTGAACCTGTACATATCCCAGTTGTTCCAGGGGAAGGCGAAAAACCTTACAAGGCTGGGCCAATTAACCTTAAAGGACCACTGTCGCGAAAATCTTAAAATTTAACATACATGTAAACATATACAGATAAGAAGTACATTTCTTCCAGCGTAAAATGAGCAATAAATTGCTTTTCTCCTATGTTGCTGTCACTTACAGTAAGTAGTAGAAATCTGACAGAACTGACAGGTTTTGGACTAGCCCATCTCCTCATGGGGGGGTTCTCTGGGTTTTCCTTATTTTCAAAAGCACTTAGGTTTTGTTCCCATCTAAAATCAAAATCTCTGACGCCAGCGATTTTATTTTTTGCGCATTTTGTGCTTTTCCTATACCTTCCATTGTATCAAAATCGACCTAAAAATGGTACAGGCAGCGCTTTGCTGAGCGGATCGGAAACAAACCACTCAGATGTGAACTCTCTCATAGGGAAACATTGCACAAGCGCTTTCAGGGCGATTCTGCAAATTGCCAGTGCTCAAAAAATAGCGAAAACGCCCTAGGTGTGAACAAGCCCTTAGTGAATGGCAGTTGCTCTGTCCAACTGCCAAAAAAGTGTACGGTGAGCAGGTAGGCTGGCCAGCATCTTTGTATATGTTACGGCCAGAACCCGAAGTCTGGCCACTTCGGGTTCTGGCCGGTCAGAATAAGAAGTGGCCACCTGATGCGGCCAATATGCAAAATGATCCTCGATTTCGGACATTGGCCGGCCAGAACGCGTTGTGACTAAATGTGGCTGGCAAAGTCCCGAAGCTCACCTCTCCCCGTTGCTGCTTTCCCCACTGCCGAAAGTGTCCTGCTGTCCCCCGTTCAGCTCTCCGCAAAGTCCACACTCTCCCCGCTGTGTCCCTGCTGCTGCCACTGCCGCCACCTCGTTCCCCGTAGTCCTCCTCACCCCTCTCCTGCATGGACCCAGGGCTGCCTTTCATGCTGCCGGCTGCAAGGACCCAGGGCTGCCTTTCTTCTTCAAGTGTACCATTCCACTTGAGGATATATGGAGACAAAGTGGGAGAAAGCGCACTCAGTGTGTGGATTATGAAAAGTGGCCAGCCGACCGTAGAATGATCTCACCTCAGTGTAGTGCTGGTTAGCCCATATGGGTGTCCCAGCTCGCAGGCTTTGTCCCTTTGAGCCAGGGACCAGGCTCCTGGCAACCGGGATTCCTTTGTTCCTCTCCTCTCGCAGCTGTGGATAGCACCACTCGCCTTGCAGTCACCAGCGTTCTGCACAATGCAGGTGCTCAGTGGCTATGGCGGGCGCCAATTGTATGAGTATATTCCCTTTTGTAGAGGGATCGGTGTGCAAGCTGTCTTCCACCTTCCAGCACAAGCGTTACCTGCACTCTGCGGGCGCTTGTTAGCTGGTAGTGTATAATGGAGTTGGCATGGGTGAGGTGCAAGTCTGTGCAAACAACAATACCGTATAATGTAAAGATCTGTTTATTGTAACGCGTTTCGAAAGGGATAAAGCCGCCCCTTCTTCAGACACTACCAGCTAACAAGCGCCCGCAGAGTGCAGGTAACTCTTGTGCTGGAAAGTGGAAGACAGCTTGCACACCGATCCCTCTACAAAAGGGAATATACTCATACAATTGGCGCCCGCCATAGCCACTGAGCACCTGCATTGTGCAGAACGCTGGTGACTGCAAGGCGAGTGGTGCTATCCACAGCTGCGAGAGGAGAGGAACAAAGGAATCCCGGTTGCCAGGAGCCTGGTCCCTGGCTCAAAGGGACAAAGCCTGCGAGCTGGGACACCCATATGGGCTAACCAGCACTACACTGAGGTGAGATCATTCTACGGTCGGCTGGCCACTTTTCATAATCCACACACTGAGTGCGCTTTCTCCCACTTTGTCTCCATATATCCTAGCCGTCCTGCACGGAAATTGAGAGCTGCACCAACTATACACAGCACAACTCTGATCGCTCCTCCGGAAGTTCAATCTACTTTACTACATTCCACTTGAGGAAGGGTACCACTTGAGGAAGGGTCTTGTGACCCATAACATGTATGTGTCCTAAGCTCTAATAAACTACAAACGCAAGTTTGAAGCCCGTGGAGTGCCTTTTTCTACTGAATTGGAGTTACTATCACGTTGCAGGAGTGGTGAACCTGCTGGAAAAGTGCACCGTCAAAGGGCTACCTAACCAGGTGAGCCTTTCTGAGACCCAAAGAGGCCATTGAACTGCCTTTTTTCTTTACTGCTCTCCTGCATGGACTCGGGGCTAGCCTGTATGCTGCCGGCTGCAGTTGATTCCACCGCCACCTTCCTTCTCCAACTTTTCCCCACCGCCTTCTGTCTTCTCTCCATCTTCTCCCCACCTTCTGCCTTTTCTCCATCTTGTCGTCTTTGGCTGCTCCCGAGCAGTTCACAGCTCCCCGCCACCTCTTTAAAGTGGACCTGAACTCTTGCATAGGACAGAAGTAAAAAAAAAAAAAATGCACCATTTGTATTTAGAGAGTTTAGCCTGTCTAGTTTCCCCCTCATCTGTGTCTAATCATAAGTTGTAATTTGATCTCTCTGTGTTACCTGACTGCCACAGCAGAGCAGCTCATTTGATTTATATATTTGTCCTAAAGTGGCCCTGAACTCTTGCACAGTATAGAAGGAAAACAAAGAAATGTATTTAGAGTGTTTAGCCTGTCTAATTCCCCCTCCTCTGTCACTAATAACAAGTTGTAATTTGATCCCTCAGCTGTGTCAGCCAAGGCAGAGCAGCTAATTTGTAAACACAGGATGTTAACAATATGTCTGCTTTCATGAAAACATGATGTTGATACATTGCAGATTAATTGCAGGATTTTGTATCAGCTGTAACAAACAAATGTTTTTCTTTAAAGGTTACTATGCTGTTGTATATCTTTCAGAGCAGAGAGGAAGTTTCTGAGTGCTGGACACGACCCGGGATGTTGTGGGATTTGTACATTCTGGACTTTGGCCAGCTGACATTGCCATTTTGAAAACTGGCCGGCCAATGTCAGAAATTCCCAGCATTTTGTCCGACTTCAAATCGGCCAGTTCTAGAAATGGCCGGCCACTTCCCACTTTGGCCAATTTCTGGTTTTGGCCGTAACATATACATCTTTTTCAGGGAGTGTCCTTATAAAGAATAAAGGCCATGTTGGAGAGATGGACTAGCCCAAAACCTGTCGATAATGTCAGAATTCTACTACTTACTGTAAGTGACAGCAACATAGGAGAAAAGTCATTTATAGCTCATTTTATTCTGGAAGAAACATACTTCTTATTTGTATATGTTTACATATATTTTAAATTTTAAAATTTTTGTGACAGTGGTCCTTGGCAGTCAGATAAATCCCTGGATCAACTCTTCTGGGAATTACCTAATAATTATAGCCATGGATGCCCTTAAATGCAAGGAAAGCAACAAAGCCTTTAAGGCTACTTTCACACCAAGACATTGCGTTTTAGGGGACGTTATGGTCGCATAACGTGCCCCTAACGCAATTCATGTTGGTGTTGAAGTTAGATGTCAGATTGAGCTGCGTTATGCAGCTCTCAAAGCAGCCGTTCCAGGTTAGTGATAGGAAGTCCGGATCTTTTTAAGGATTCGGATCATTTGAATCGGATCATTGAAAAGATCCGGATCTTTGAACCAAATCATTTGAATAATTTTACTAGGGAAGCAGACTGGGTGAAATGACTAGCAGGACAGGACTTTCCCTGCACTGTACATTCTGTATGTTCCTGTTTCTTCCAGACAGACATCCACTGTGAACCAAATCTTTCATTGTGATGATCCGGATGATTCGACACACAAAAAAGATCCGGATCAAATGAACGATTCGTTCATGATCCGGACAACACTACAGTCCCACCACGAGTCACCACAGTGCAGTGAATATTAATTAGCCATGTGGCTGGCTGCGGAGGAGGAGGAGGGGAGACCTCCTCCTCCAACATTACTGAGCATGTGCAAACAGTCTAACGTGGCTTAGCCGAGTATAACGTACAGCATGCAGCACTTTGTTTAAACGTGCTGCGTTACTATGTAACGCAACCTGTGCACTGTGAACAGCACATTGATTTTACAGTGCTGTGAGTTGGGCTGCGTTACTGACTGCTGTAACGTGGGACTTTAACGTCCCACTGTGAAACGTCCCACTGTGAAACCAGCCTAAATGCAGATTTGGGCTCTGTTTACAGTGGTCAGTTGCATTGCAGAATAATTCTGCGTGTCAACTCACTGCCCATACAATTCTATGGGCTTGTTCACAGTAACGGATCGCGTTATTCTTACTCGCTGCATGCAGGCTTTGGATTAAAGTCTATGGTCAGTCTCCATTGCAGCTCTCAGTGATTATAGTGTGTGAGTTATTCAATTGACTACTGTGAACCTAGCCTGAGATCACCGTGGTCAGTTGCAAACACATGCATTATAATGCATTATAATGACTGTGAACTGCAATGGAGACTAATCATAGACTTTAATACAAAGCCTGCATGCAGAGACTCGAGTTAGAATAACGCGATCCGTTACAACGCAGTACTGTGAACAGGCCCATAGAATTATATGGGCAGTCAGTTGATATGCAGAATTATTCTGCAATGCAACTGAGCAGTGTGAACTAGACCTTAGAGTTTGCCATAACTACTTCCTGAGGTACAATAAACTAGAATATCAAAAGAGAAATCTAAAATATCTAAGAAAAAAAACAAGGCATGGTCGATTTTAAATATATGAACTTATTACAAAGCAAACTACCACATTAGAACCACTGTGTGGGACTATAGTATGTTATTCACTTAGTGTGTCCTTTATAAAGGGGCACTATTGCGCACTCCAGATGAAAAATGGGTGTGGCCATGTACCAGATTGTGGGTGTGGTTATGAGTGGGGCCAAATTTACATGAAATTAATAGCAGTCTAAGTAGGCCTGCTCAGCAAAATGTTGGATGAAGCGACTCTATATTCACTGGCGTAACAATAGGGCCTGCAGCCCCTGCTCCCGCGGGGGGGCCCGGCCCCCCCCGGGGCCCGCTCGGGGCTGTTTTGTGGGGGTTGGAGGGGACGCAGCATGAGGGGAAAGCCATGCAGCAATTCGGCAGGGAGGGGGGACGTCCCCCCCCCCTCCCTCACCTCGGGGCTCTCCCCTCTGCGCTCCCCTCCACTTTAAATCTAAGTCCGGGCAGTGTCTGGGCAGCGGCGGGCAAGCAGGAGCCTAAATTCATCTTCAGGTGATCCGGGTAGTAGTTATCCGGATGACACCCAGTACTGCTGTGCTGTGCGACGGGGCTGGGCGGGGGATCAAGTTTACCCTTCTGACGGCTTCTCCGGCCATCCCTCGGCGCCTCCCACGATGTGTTCCACTCGGCGCTCACGTGACTTCAAACACTTTCTCCTTCCGGGTTGAAGGAGGAAGTGTTTGAAGTCACGTGAGCGCCGAGTGGAACGCATCATGGGAGGCGCCGAGGGATGGCCGGAGAAGATGTCAGAAGGGTAAGCTTGATCCCCCGCCCAGCCCGTCGCACAGCACAGCAGTACTGGGTGTCATCCAGATAACTACTATCCGGATCACCCGAAGATGAATTTAAGCCCATGCTTGTCCGCCGCTGCCCAGACACTGCCCGGACTTAGATTTAAAGTGGAGGGGAGCGCAGAGGAGAGAGCCCCGAGGTGAGGGAGGGGGACCGTCCCCCCTCCCCGCCGAATTGCTGCATGGCTTTCCCCTCATGCTGCGTCCCCTCCAACCCCCACAAAACGGCCCGCTCAGAAATTTTGCAGGGGGGCCTAGTTACGCCCCTGTCTATATTAATACAGAATGCAGCATATAACATAAATAGGCAGTGTCACTTAAACATATGGGACATGCTATGTGCTGTGTGGTGCCATGCTGGGTGCTGTGGTACTTCTATGCAGCATGCTGGGTGTTGTAATGACATGCTGGAAGCTGAGGTGCCTGGAGCCTCCATGGGGAGCATGCATCGTTGTGTGTGTCTTCATTGTTCCTCCCCCTGACCTCCTTCTCCCCAGCAGAGTAGCATAGCAGGAGTAACTGCTCATCTCCTCCAGTCTGGAGACATCCTCTGTAGCTGGCAATTCTCCCCCAAGCATCTGAGAATCAGACGCTAGGAGCTCCAGTATCTGATTCATTCTCAGACACTAGGGGGAGAAGCCCGGAAGAGAAAAGGTCTGCAGAATCTTGAAACCAAGTGGCCAGAGGTGAGTACTGCCGCCTGCTGCCTGGGGGACATCCGGGGAACCCCAGAATAGATCCGGGGCACATGCCACTGATCTTAAAGGCTATCAACACCCCTAATTATAAGTAAATACTAATAGGATTCATTCACTAAGATGGTTTTGCCCAATAGTCACCATCATAGCACTCCCCAGCCAAAATAACTTTTGGTTGCAACTTCATGTAACTGAATGTCAGCGTTTGGTAACACCACATATATCAGTAGCAAAAAAAACCGCTTATTGTGGCATCTGAGCATGGCCAAGTAAGCAATTAGATGCCTCACCAATGCCTGTGCAGAGCACCAGTAAATGACTGGGTGGTACACAGGAGTAGCTGATAACTGTCTTCTGTTTCCCGTGTAAAAGGGTATGAGCCATGCCTGAGGATATGATAGATAACACATTTTCCCACAAGCAGAAGCAATCAATGTTTTTATGATGAAGAAACAAGAAAAAGAAAATGAGCACCCCAACATCTGTGGTGGGCCTATAAATAAGCCATATTCCTCATCTTAAAATGATTAGAGTAAACCGCGCCAAATGGATTGTCAGCAGCTGATTGGACTAGGGGATCCTCAAACGCCCAAAATGATATATGTAAATAGTCTGTCCACAGCGCTTAAAAAGATAATGCTTTTTATTAATCCAAATAATTTTGAACAACAATATAATCCTAATTCTAGGCTAAAATAAAATAATTATAGCACCTTCCCCTTTAATTACATCCACACGCAGACACTCACTCCATTCAAACTCACTGC
This sequence comes from Hyperolius riggenbachi, assembly GCF_040937935.1. Classification (NCBI taxonomy): domain Eukaryota; kingdom Metazoa; phylum Chordata; class Amphibia; order Anura; family Hyperoliidae; genus Hyperolius; species Hyperolius riggenbachi. The sequence goes on along the minus strand of NC_090650.1, from coordinate 157,809,228 downwards.
AGTGAGTTGATCCACAGAAAATGTCTCAAAAAGGGGATCCCAGTAAAGAATTAAAAAGATTACTTGTGTTCCAACTATAACAAAAAGTATCCAGACAGAGTCCAGTAGGTGTATCCTTTTTAAAACAGTGACTCTGTAATCCAATCTGGCACTCTGTTACAGAGTCCTCATTTGTATTTTCAATTCCTCTCATGCAATGAATAATCACAAGTCCATAGAGTACAATATGATGTCCAGGCTGTAGGCTGTTGGCTTATCTAAACATCTGCGGACCCGCATACATTACCCTCCTGCAGGCTGGGTATTCACGGATCTCCGCGCTGCCTCAATCCACCTTCGTTCTGGCCAGATAGACACGTATAGGAGGAGAGGCGGCTGTTGCGCAGTGTTGTCAGAAAGGGGAAGCTGGTTAGATCCCGTGCGTCTCGAATGGAGATCGTGCGCTCCACAGTGTTTGGAAGTCTAACTCAGTGACGTCAGTGGTACGTTACAGGCGTGAGGACGCTAACGTTTCAAGGGGTACGCCCCTCTTCTTCAGAGCTACCCATCAGCCCCTATCAACCACTTATAAGTGCTCCCGTCTCCATCTGGACACTCCCCCTTCGCCATAGCAACAATACACCACTGGTCACGCAGCGTATTTCCGTAATCTTCCTCTTTTCTCACTCCATAGATAACACTCCTATTAATCTAATTGCTCCAGTGTTGTGCCTTGCATAAAATATATATATATATATATATATATATATATATATATATATATATATATATATATATATATATATATATATATATATATAAAAATAATATATTCCTCATCTGTTCTATGTAATTTACTATACTTAACAAACTGCCCCACAGCACTGTGACAGAGGAGAAAAGTCTCTGCACCCTCGGTAGTAAGGACTGTGACTAAGTAGAAACAAAATAGTATGTCAGTAAGGGGCATTACAGAGATCATATTCTGGTGAAAATACCCTCATTGAAATATTTTACTGACGTGAACCAAGCATTACCGGTATATATCAGCGTGATTGACATTGCAAACATTGCTGAATTATAGACCCATGCCTAGCCCCCCCATGACACCAAGTAAGGCTTCTTCCTCAGGCGGTGCCAAAGTCTGGGGGTGGCTCCAGCCTGGCCATGGTGGTGTGGCCAGGTCAGCAGCAGGGGGTAGCAGCGCAGGAAGGAGGAGCAGGCACACAGCGGTGGGGAGGTGGGCCAGACCCCCCCCCCTCACCTGTGGCTTCCCCTTCCCCGCTCCAACCCTAGGGCAGCGTAAGCATGGCAGCAGGAGGGGAATGGCAATCAGCGACAGTGGGCGGGGAATTAATTACTCACCTCTGCTTTCGCATTCCAGGCGTTGGAAGTGCTGCATGCGTGCATGCCTCCAGGTTTCCTCCTTCAATGCCGCCCACTGTGTACAGTACGTAGTACACAGTGGGCGGCATTGAAGGAGGAGACCTAGAGGCACTCACGCATGCAGCATTTCCGATGCCTGGAACGCGGAAGCGGAGATGAGTAATTCATTCCCCGCCCACTGCCGCTGACTGACATTCCCATCCCGTTGCCACGCTCACGCTGCTCGAGGGGGAGTGGGGAAGAAGGAGCCCCAGGTGAGGGTGGTGTCTGGCCCCCCTCCCCACCGCTGTGTGCCCGCTCGTTCTTCCTGTGCGGGGGGGGGCAGGGAGAGTGTGCATCCTCACAAGTTTGCCTCAAGCGGCGAAAAGTCCAGAACTGGCCCTGTGTGTGGCAGTGCACTAAACATAAAGTAATATATAGTTACCCTGCTTGTAATAATAGGCATATCAATAGTCATAATTGTGACCCTAGGATTTACTGAGGTAATATGTGAAGACGACAGCCTCAATTCACTAAATCATTACCACATTCGGTAATGCAGAAAACAGCTGATTTTACTGGGTGTATGCGGTGCTATGCGATGATCGTACCACATGGCGACAATGCAGCCAGTGGAAACAGGCCCTTAGGCTATGGGCTATGTTCACAGTGAGCTTTGTGCTGCAGGCCTTTGTCATAGCACAAACATGATGGAACAGGAAAGTAGTGCCACATGTCATGCACCTGTTACATCCAATACATTAAAATATGCAATTATTGAGGCAGGGAACACACTTGACTGTTTTCGTGCGCGTTTTCTGCACAGAAAAACTGAGAACTCATGTTAATCAATGGGCTAGTGCACACTTACTGTGTTGTTCGCGCGCAGAAAAAAAACTGACATTCTGCATCCTGATTCTGCACATTTTGGCAATTTTCTGTATCAATTACATCAGCTGCTGTGAAAAAACGCGCGCGTTTTCCTGCATGGAAACACACTTGGTGTGCAGAAAAAGTATGCAGAAAAACGCGCGCGGAAAACTGAAAGTCAAGTGTGTTCCCTGCCTGAAGGATGCGCTTTACTGTTAACGCATGCATTTTGCCACAGGCTGTTATACCACACCACAGCGCTGGGAATTTAGGCTAAAGCTTCCACCTTGCAAGAAATTACTCAAAATAAACTTGATATTACTTTTTCATCTACCGTATATACTCGCATATAAGCCGAGGTACCCACTTTTCCCCAAAAAATCTGGAAAAATTGATTGACTCACAGATAAGCCCCCTCCCCAGTATAGCCCCCTCTACAGTATAAATAGGGTACTATTCCGTTAGCCGGGTGCAACCTCTAGATGGCATTAATTACTATTCCCCCTCCAGGCCGCCATGGATAGTAGGGAAAGATGTAACTCGCTGGCGGTTGCTTCCGGCTAACGGAATAGAACCATAAATAGCAAGTTGAGCCCCCAATATGAGGCCTCCCAATATCCAGTATAAATGGCCAGATACACACAAACAGCACATGCTTTCAAACATGAAGGTGAGTAGAGTGTCTGTACCTCCCTTGTTCTTAAACTGCTGCACCCCCATGCATGAGCCTTATGCAGCTGACCTTCAGCATTAGGCAGCCACCCTCTCCATAGCCAGATGTCTGCTAATAGTCAGTGCCCCTCAGAACTTTGCTTCAAGCCTCATACACAGGAGGCACAGATGTCTCACAAGAGACAAAAAAAAAAAAAAAGCAGCGACAGTCCGTCGCCAGGTCCCTCTGTGCAGCAGCCGTACACACGACGCACAGAGGTACAGAGATGCGGCAGAAGCTGTCGCCGAAGGTTCCTTCAACCCGCCAGAAGCTCCGTGCATGGTGTATGGGTTGCTGTCGCTAGTCCGCATACACACGCAGTATGCGTGGCGGACTAGTGACAGTTGCGGCGAAGTTGCGGCGACAGCTGTTGCCGGCGATTGGCCACGTCAATCGTCTGGCACGACGGTTTGTGGCTCGCGCCCCATACACACGGGGGACCTGGCGCCACAACATGCGCGTGCCACGTGTTTGTGGCGACAGTTGTGCCACGTGTGTATGAGCCTTTAGAAATATTCAGCAATGTAAATGGCTGTTTTGCAGACACCAGCAAGCTTAAAAGTACTCTCCTGAGTCTCCTGAATGACCATAATTAGACAAACAAAAAAACAAAGGATTATCTGTAATCTCACCAGGGAACGGATTGCCTCCCTGGGAACTTCAAAGAATGTAACTTCTCCCATAAATCACTTCCAACCATCCTTTATCTCCTCTGTATTTTACATCTCCATCTCACTGCTTCCTTCCTGAACACTTGTGTTCTACTGCACATGTGCAGAACACAGCAAAGCATGCAGGGAGATGTAGTCTTAAAATCCTTATGCTATGTGCTTGAAGCTTTCACTCGCTCTCCTCCCCTCCCTCCACCTGCAGCTGGGAAACTTTCTCTTATTTCTTTATTGCTACGTTCCTAGCAGCGAGGCCATGCTGTTATCTGCCGGGACCTGTGTTGTGTGATCAGCGGCTGAACACTGATTATGCTCGAATCTGTATACGGCTGTGCTTGCAGCTCACTACGAGTGCTTCTGACATGATAGTAAGCTGCAAGCACAGCTGTATACAGATCCGAGCATAAAGTGTTCAGCCGCTTGTCACACAACAATGGTCCAGACACATAGCACATAGCACAGCACAGCCTGGCTGCAGGGACGCAGCAATTGAGAAACAAGTGAAAGTTTCCGCTGGGAGTGAAATCATCAAAGAGGCTGTGCCCTTATAATGTCTGATTGTGCTGCCCGGAAGCTCCCTTCCACACTGAGTAGCACGCATGCTCAGTGTGAAGTTAATGATGCTGCTGGAGGTAAAATACTAAATAACTCCGCTCTCACACATCATGCACTCCCCAAATTTTGAGGGTAGAGAGGGGACGAACTCTATGCCAAATTGCAGCCCCCAAGCCCCGCTGGTTCAGGAGATAGATTACAGAAACCTATCTCGGGAACCAGCAGGTCTCGGGGGCTGCAATTTCAGAATCAGAATCATATTTATTTCGCCAAGTACAACGGGGGTTGTACCCGGAATTATTTTTGGCTCATACAGGGTCGGAGATGGTACAAACACATACATGCGATCCAACACATACAATCAGGTACAGTATACACAGTAAGCACCTACCTATACATACATAACGCACATAACCATAGTGAAGGACGCGTGGGGAAGTCTGGAGTGCTATGTGAGGGGAGCAGCCTGCCAACTATCGACGGCGCTCGCTCGCTCCACAGCAGTTCCAGATGCCCCGCAGTGTCCTGAAAAGAGTGGATAGAGAAAGAGAGAAGGGCAGTGGTGTAGCTAAGGAGTTGTGGGCCCCGATGCAAGTTTTACATTGGGGCCCCCCAAGCACTCTATACATAGCAATTGATATGGCGCACCAAAACCTGCCAATGGCAACTACAGTGTCAGAGATGCAAGAAGGGGATGGGTAGCAGTTTGTTAATGATTACCACTATTCAACGTATCTATAGAAGTGATTATTATGAGCACAGGACCAATAGAGAGCTAATACTGTAGTTGAGGGAGGGCTCTTCGGGGCCCCTCTGGCCCAAGGGCCCCGATGCGGTGGCTACCTCTGCAACCCCTATTGCTACGCCCCTGGAGACGGGATAGCTAAAGAGAGACTGAGGAAGAAGGAGAAAGAACCAGGCAAGAGGAGAGAGACAGAAGCATTTTAGAACTGCAGATTAAAAAAGACCCCTGGTTCCGACGATCAGTCCAAGAGTCCATCCTTGTGGTCCGGTTCCCTGATGTAGGAGGTGGGCAGCTGGTCTTCAGAGCTAGGTGGTGGTGCAGGCTGACACGGTCCTCAACAGTGGCTGAGGTAGTCACTGGGTGGCCGAGCAGGCTGGGGGCTGCGGCTGGTGGAGACCCTCACCCGAGCTCTGCTGGGGATCTCTTCCATGTGGGAGGCCCAGCAGGAAGCGGCGGTGGTCAGGCCTTCTGTTCAAATGAGGTGTCCCCCATGCTGCGGGCTGGCGTCCTGGACTCCTAGGCAGCGGCCCACGTGGTGGAGGGGCCTTGTCAATCCCGGGGTGCGGAGGATGGGTGCTCCTTCAGTGCTGGTGGCGTCCTGGTCGCCCTGGGTAGCGGGGGTACAGTAGTCCCTACGACCCGCTCCACGTGGACGCTGAGCTCTGGATCAGCAGCTCTCCAGTGAGCCTGCTTAGGTGTGGGGTCTCTGGGGCCTCCTGTAGTGGCGGTGGCTGGAGGGGCTAGCTCGGGGCAGCAGTCGGGCAGTCGGGGATCAGACGCTGATCCAGGTCACGGCAGCAGCGGTGGAGAGCTGCTAGTGTGGTCCCGCCTGCAGGCTGAATGCCGGAGCGGCTGCAGGGGGTAGCATCCTGTGGGCCAGGCGGAGCAGGCTCTAGGTGGAAGCAGCATGAGGCTCAGGATGAGGCTGGGGCAGCGTCTCGGTCCGTCCAAGAGCCGATATGGATGGCGTCAGGGCCAGCGTGGTGGCATAGAGGTCAGAGCCAAGAAGATGCTTTTGTAGCATGTGCTCCCATGTGCCAGCAACTGGATGGGGAGTGGTAGCCAAGGTGCTGAGAGTGCTCAACAGAAAAGCGGTGCTGCGGAAGCAGAGAGTGGCAGGGCCGGGAGTGTTTGGCAACTGAGCAACTGTAAGGCTACCTTCACAGTGGAAGTTGCATTGCATTCCCTATAACAGCAGTAATGCAACAAAAAGGGAAACTGGTGCCACACATTATCCTTGCATTGCATACAGTGAAGCATACAGTCATGGAAACCTATACTTTAGAAACTGACAGAATTAAGGGTCTATTTCCACTAGACGTGAATAGCGGCCATTTTCACACCTGATTTCTGGTGCAGAATCACAGCCTATTGAAATCAATAGGCTGCATCCAAATCCCACACGGGAAAAAAAATGGTACTGTATGTGCATTTTCCCGCAGACATATGCATGGCATGGCTATAAAGATTTGGCTGCAGCTTCGGAACAGCATGGGTGAAGCATCTGATTCTGAAACGGAAGCGGCACCTACGCAGCGCAGTATGTCGGTGTCAGAGGCCACTGACCACGCTGACCAGGACCATAACAATGGAAGGCATAGTGGGATAATGGAGGCAGAAACCAGGCCACAGGAGATGCGATAAGCCTATCCCCCCACACACACAGGGCATCAATTTGAGAATTTAATGAGGACTAAGATATCCTTTAGCTTGAAAGGAAACAAAAAGGAGACCGAGAGCCCAATATAGTGTAGTATGTCAGTGGCAAATGGCATAGTGCACAACAACGCAATTGTTATACTCACAAATGTAAGTTGCCACACAGGCAACCACTGGAAAGGCAGGCGGGGAGAATTATGACCTGACCCCGCTCAGGTTTAAGAAGTCGCTTGCTGTAGATAGGAAGAAGTGGGGAAACACTCCTCCACCAAGGGTGGACTAGACAATTATTAGAGTAGTAACACAGAGGCGCCAATGAGAATAAAAAACATTAAAAACCGTTTAAAAAGGGGGAAGCAGGTGGACTCACCTCCCTCATAGAAAGAAAGACCAGACAATGGGACGTTACTCACAGTATAAAGTAACTTTTATTAAAAAAGCTCCAAAGTTTCAACGCATTTCATGGGCCAAAATGTGACAGAGGCGCTCGGCCAAAATGTGACAGAGGCGCTCGGCCAAAACGTTGACCCGACCTTGTACCCTCCATATCATTGCCTGATGAAGCAGGACTTTGGCCCGTGAAACGCGTTGCAACTTTGGAGCTTTTTTAATAAAAGTTACTTTATACTATGGGTAATGTCCCATTGTCCGGTCTTTCTTTCTATGAGGGAGGTGAGTCCATCTACTTCCCCCTTTTTAGACGGTTTTTAATGATTTTTATTCTCATTGGTGCCTCTGTGTTACTACTCTAATAAAATATCCTTTAAGCAGTCGTTGTCTTGTCTTTGGCCACAAGCTGACAAAACCTACAAACTGTAAATTAATTGTGTTGCTGGTGGAATGTTTATCATGGGTGATGCAGTTGCTCAGTGGTGATTCCCAGGGACAGCAGATACACTTCTCATGCTTTACATAATCTACTGTGAGTCACTGCAAAGTCACTTCATGGCTTAAAGGATCTATAAGGCAAAGTTTATAAAAATCAAATTTACTTACTTGTGCAAGCGCTCAAGCATGCAGCTGCCGACCTGGCCGGGTCACCGACCATTACGGAGGGGACCCCGGGAGACTGCCTGAGAGTGGAGCTGCGGTGAGGGACACAAAGGCTTCTAGGGGCTGGAGGAAGCCCCAGTTAAGTACCATATATACTCGCATATAAGCAGACCTGCGTATAAACCGGGGTACCCACTTTCCCCTCAGAACCCAGGAAAAGGTGATTGACTCACATATAAGCCTCCTCCCTAGTATAGCTCCCTCCACAGTAACCAGATGTGCCTCCAGTACAAGTCAGACCACCTCCCTAAGGCCAGATGTGCTCCAAAGATGATACAGCTGTGTTTAAAGACGCCACTAAATGGCATCATAGATATGAGAGACACAGACATTGCCAAACAAGAAGAATTCCCTTGCACCATCAATTGCACCGCTAATATGTTGCTTGCACGTTCCGCTCCACAAGCCAGGGGACACAGTCTTGAGCAGCGCACTCTGCACACTATGTTGCAGGGGATGAGAGGCATGGACACAGCAGAAAGCCATCTGGCAAAAGCAAGATGACTAGTGCATGATCCATATGCTCCTCTGCCAATAACAAAACCTGCTCCACCATCCGTTCTGCTCCATGGACTCGCATACATAAGCTGAGGGGAGGGGGTAACTTTTCAAAACTTTTTTGTGCTGAAAAATTAGGCTTATACGCGAGTATATAAGGTTAATATAATTTTTTAAATTTACCTCAAAGAAGATAACTAAACTGTTAAGTTACATAAAGAAGCATCTGTTAAGCAACCTGCATGAAGAACCTGAAAAAGTGTCACTATTTCCCTTAGGTGAAAACAGAGCGGGCAAAGGTTCAACTGTGACGGATTTCCCGGCACCACCTGCACCATCATTTGAAATTGCGCACACCACGCGTGATTTGGAGTATCCCTTTAGGTTTCAGCCTGGTTTCAAAAATAAGTGTTTTTGTTAAGAACCAGTCACTCTGTGCTCTATAGGAAGTTATTGGTTTGCTTATTCTTATGGCCCATACTCACGGGCTACAAATTGTTGCTGGCGCTAGCACACGGGAGCGTGTGCGCGACAGCTCATCGCCAGGTCCCTCCGCATACACACGGCGGAGGGACCTGGCAACCAGGGATGGTCGTAGTCAGCCAACTTCGCTACGCTGGAAATACGCGTAGTTTTACGCAAATTACGCTTCGCCAAACTACGGCTTCGAAAACAAATATTCGCTTCGTATGCATTTCGTAGAATACACGTTAAAATACGCAATTACGCGTAGTGAGAAGCGTAGTGTATGCGGATACTTATGCCCTTATGCAGAAAATTACGCATTAATTTCCTTATAAATGCATATGCTGGGAACCCTTCTATGCGTACATTCCCCTTTCCAATGCGTAAATTTGTATGCATACAATCGCATGCGGAAAATTAGACGCGAGTAACGCATTCGTAGTTCACTACGCAATACACATGTTAACTACGCATAGTGGGCGTAAGCTACGCGTAGCGGTACTTCGCTACGCGTAAATTCGTAAGCGTAGGTTTGAAAACTTCGCCTATGAACTACGATGCGTAGATGCGAACTACGATGCGTAAATTCACACTGGCGTAGTTTCTGCTCATCCCTGCTGGCAACTGATGCGACGGAAGCTGTCACTGATGTTCCTCCCCCCGCCGGAAGCTCAGGGTATTCCCTGCTGTTTGCTGTCGCTAGTCCGCATACAAACGCGGACTAGCGACAGTTGCGGCGAAGTTGCGCCGCAACTGTCGCCCGGCGATTGACCGCGACAATCGCCTGGCGACAGCAGCGACGAGCAACGGTTCCGGGTGTACGCCCGTGTTGCGTCTCAAACTCATGGGCGACCTGTCGCCGCTAAACACGCGCATGCCACGTGGTTGCGGCGACAATTGTAGCCGGTGAGTATGGGCCATTACACTGTAGAGAGCACCATAAAACTATTGTTTTCTACCCCCTCACAGTCTTTTGGTTCTACTTCAAAGACATCCAGCAAAAAACAGATCCTTGACACATTCCTTTCCCATATCCAGTCAGGGGAAGATGAAATCCAATGCCCTATAATTAACCTAGGAATAAATACTATTAATATCACTATATTAATCAGCCTTAATAGCCTTTCCATAAATGCCAGCCATATCAAGGTTTGCATATGGGCACTGGACACAATCGGTAGGTTGCAGACAAACCAGGAAGTAGAGGAGGACGGTGAGAGAGGGATAAGCCTGGAGGGGGCTGGAGGAAGCCCAAGGTATGCTTATTTTTTTTTATTTCCCATCTCAGGTACACTTTTAAACAAATTAAAGGGAACCTAAAGTGAACATAAAAAAAGAGTTTCACTTACCTGGGGCTTCTACCAGCCCCATGCAGTAGCCCTGTGCCCACGCCATCACAGAATGTGCATCTGGTCCCCCGCAGTGACTAGGTTTTGATTTTAGCAACAGAGCCAGAAGTGAAAACCCCAAATTCCACAGAACATCTGCTGTGCATATAGACAATCAGGTACACTATGACAATTCTTTGTTCCTGGTAGAGATGCTAAAACATGTACTAACCACTTCAGCTGCTCCCATTTATTCGCCAATAACTTTATTACTCCTAATCACAGCTAAATTATCTATATATTGTTTCTTCAGGACAAATTCGGCTTTTAGTGTGTTAATTTTCCTTAGTAATCACCTTATTTTCTAAGCATTTTAAAGGGAAAATAAGGGGAAAAAAATGAAAAAGCAACTATTTCTCCATTTACATCCAGTATAGCTTTACATTAAACAGTGCTGACTATAAGTTAAACCCACTTATTGTATTTGCTCATCCATCCTGGTTTTTGCAACATTTAGATTATGTTCCTAGCACAATGTACAGTATGGTGACAATATTGTATTTGGAAATAAAGGTGTCTTTTTCTGTTTTTTGCTTTCTCGTTCAACACTATCAATGATTACAAGGCCTTATTTTGAAAAATAATAATAATATACCCTCATGGCATACATATTTAAAATCCAGGTTCCTAAGGTAACAATAGATGTTGTTTCTTTCATATTCTGTCACTTTGTTTTCATTTTACAAATCTTTTATTTTGGTACAGAATATGCAAAATTTAATTTCTTTTGATTCAGTTTGTGACTAAAAAAAATACAGGAGACATGCTCTATTCTACTACTTATCATGGTTAAAATGATACCACATAAGTCTCTTGCAGTGTTGCTAAAACTTTCCCAAGTTTGATCATGATTCTGAATATGACTTTTTATGTTTGATTTAGTTTGTCCCTACCTATTTTTCATGTGACGTGGTTCACAGCTTTTAGACACACCAAAATGTATTCTACAACTAGTCACGGTTAAAATGATACCACATGTGCCTCATTTAGTAGCAAACTGGTGGTGCACTCTCCACAACAACACTGGACAAATATATTTGTCCAGTTAGGCTTAAGTGGTTAAGTAGAATTCCTTTTCATATGGATGTCACAGATCAAACAATTTGATACGAGCTGCCAACCAAGTGGCAACTTTGTAACAATAGGAAACATAAGAGTACATTTTTCTAGCCTTATCATAAAAGTGCCTCTAAGGGCTCTTTCACATCAGACAACGCGAACAGGAGCCGTTCTCCTGCACGCGTTGTCTGCCTGCGGCGTGTCGTCGGGTATCTGCGGTGCGACGCAATCAGCGGCGGTAGCTGGTAATTAAGCCCGACGGAAAACGCCGGCTCGCGGGTGCGTTGGAGATAAAACTGCGCCCGGGTGCGTCGGAACCGCAACGCATCGAAACGCAGCGTCGAGTGTGAAAGGTAAAATGAAAGTCTATGGACTTTCAGCTTACCTTGGTTAACGCAAACAGCTTCCGTTTGCGTTAACGCACAAAGTCTGCCCTAATGTGAAAGAGCCCTAAGCCTGGGAAGTTTCTTTGTAAGTGATGGACTGCCAAGTTCACCATGTGAGTAATGCAAGATTTTTGAGTGAGCTGTCCCTGAAAAAGCTGGTTTGCCCCGTTGACAAACACAGCCTAGCCAGGCATAAGGCTTTGTGGGGTCAACCATGTGTCAGCCTGGACCAACAGAGCCTCCATCAGCTGTAGGCCTGTGTTTTAAGCTTGGCATGGAACCATTTTGTTTCTGCAGTGCTGTACACTCTTTGGAGATTAGGAGGTCCAGTTGGGGTTTTTGATAATGTAAAGATGGTGACCCTGAAAAAGGACTTGAAAGGGCCAGCCAATGAGGAGGAGAAAGAGATGCGATAGGAAGAGAAAAAGTTTGCACAGTGGGCAGATGTGAATGATCACCCAAAAATCCTGGTGGTAACACAATATCAGTGGGTGTACTTCTGACTGCTTGCTGCCCATCAACCACTAGATTAACTCAGTGTCCTGTAACAAAGACCTCAATTCACTAAGCTTTATCAAACACTTTATCAAACGTTTGATAATTTACCTCATGGGTAAAATCTACTTTTGAATTCACTAAGGTGTTATTTATTTATCAAATGTTTATCGATAAAACGTTCAATAAATCTATAACACCTTAGTGAATTCAAAATTAGATTTTACCCATGAGGTAAATTACCAAACGTTTGATAAAGTGTTTCATAAAGCTTAGTGAATTGAGGCCAATATGTACTTGCTGGACCACATATCAATTGTCAGGTGCGCGCAGCTACTGACTGCATGCTGTAGTGACGTGACATAGAATAGGGCCCTTACCACTACATTTTCTATGCTCTTCCATAGCCAGTAGCTGGTTGCTACTTTGCCTATAGCAGGGGCGTCGCTAGCCCTATTTTGGGGGGGCCCGTGCCCCCAATCTGGGGTGCCACGGATCTCCCGGCCGCCGCTGCCCCGCTCTGCCCTGCTGTCCCCGCTGCGCTGCCATTCAGACCTCGATCAGCGCCGGGCGACCAGATAGAGCGGGCGCTAGGACCTAGCGGACACCGCTGATATGCGGAAGTGACATCACTTCCGCATATTTGTGCCCGGCGCCCACTGTATCTGGTCGGGTCGCCCTCTGATCCTGAGGTCTGAAGCGGCAAGGTAGGTGGGGTGGGGAGCGCGCCTGCCATTCACTACCTAACGGGGGTCCCTGGTCACTCACTCACTCACTAACGGGGGTCCCTGCTGTCACTTACTAACGGGGGTCCCTGCTGTCACTCACTAACGGGGGTCCCTGCTGTCACTCACTCACTAACGGGGGTCCCTGCTGTCACTCACTCACTAACGGGGGTCCCTGCTGTCACTCACTCACTAATGGGGGTCCCTGCTGTCACTCACTCACTAACGGGGGTCCCTGCTGTCACTCACTCACTAATGGGGGTCCCTGCTGTCACTCACTACCTAACGGGGGTCCCTGCTGTCACTCACTACCTAACGGGGGTCCCTGCTGTCACTCATTATTTAACTGGGGGTCCCTGCTGTCACTCACTATTTAACTGGGGGTCCCTGCTGTCACTCACTATTGAACTGGGGGTCCCTGCTGTCACTCACTATCTAACTGGGGTCCCTGCTGTCACTCACTATCTAAACGGGGGTCCCTGCAGTCACTCACTATCTAAATGGGGGTCCCTGCTGTCACTCACTCACTAACGAGGGTCCCTGCTGTCACTCACTCACTAACAGGGGTCCCTGCTGTCACTCACTCACTAACGGGGGTCCCTGCTGTCACTCACTACCTAACGGGGGTCCCTGCTGTCACTCACTCACTAACGGGGGTCCCTGCTGTCACTCACTCACTAACGGGGGTCCCTGCTGTCACTCACTCACTAACAGGGGTCCCTGCTGTCACTCACTACCTAACGGGGGTCCCTGCTGTCACTCACTACCTAACGGGGGTCCCTGCTGTCACTCATTATTTAACTGGGGGTCCCTGCTGTCACTCACTATTTAACTAGGGGTCCCTGCTGTCACTCACTATTTAACTGGGGGTCCCTGCTGTCACTCACTATTTAACTGTGGGTCCCTGCTGTCACTCACTATTTAACTGGGGGTCCCTGCTGTCACTCACTATCTAAACGGGGGTCCCTGCTGTCACTCACTATCTAAACGGGGGTCCCTGCTGTCACTCACTATCTAAACGGGGGTCCCTGCTGTCACTCACTACCCAACTGGGGGTCCCTGCTGTCACTCACTACCCAACTGGGGGTCCCAGCTGTCACTCACTACCCATCTGGGAGTCCCTGCTGTCACTCACTACCCAACTGGGGGTCCCTGCTGTCACTCACTACCCAACTGGGGGTCCCTGCTGTCCCTCACTACCCAACTGGGGGTCCCTGCTGTCACTCACTACTCAACTGGGGGTCCCTGCTTTCACTCACTACCCAACTGGAGGTCCCTGCTGTCACTCACTACCCAACTAGGGGTCCCTGCTGTCACTCACTACCCAACTGGGGGTCCCTGTCACTACCTAACTGGAGGGTGCCTGTCACTGCCTACACTGGGGGGCTCCTGTCACTACCTAAACTGGGGTACTCCTGGCGCTACCTTAACTAGGGGGCACCTGTCACTACCTAAACTATCCAGGCCAGCCAGCCCAGCATCACCACCAGCCAACCAGCCCAGAATCACTATCAAAAAGGCCACAGCATCGCCTCCAGTCAGGCCAGCATTTACTTCAACCAGCCAAGCACAGCCCAGCATCACTGCCAGCCAACCCAGCCACAACATCGGCCACAGCATCACCGCCAGCCAGGCCACAGCATCACTGCCAGGCCTTTCAGCTCACACATTATCCCCAATCCAGCCAAAAACAGTATTGCCAGGTACAGCAGCCAGTAGAGGAAAATTCAGAAGCCAGGTGAGAGGTGTCTACCATATTAAGAGGGCATTCTGCCTATTTATGTGAAATGCTGTCTATTTATGTGCCTCATGATTGCTGAATTTGTCTTGTTGAGGGCCTCAAGATTGCTGAATTTGTCTTGTTGGGTGCCTCATGATTTGTTGGGGGCCTCATGATTGCTGAATTTGTCTTGTTGGGGGCCTCACGCTTGCTGACTTTGTCTTGTTGGGGGCCTCATGATTGCTGAATTTGTCTTGTTGGGGGCCTCATGATTTCTGAATTTGTCTTGACAGGGGCCTCATGATTGCTGAATTTGTCTTGTTGAGGGTCACATGATTGCTAACTGCGAGACTATGGGAAAAGCTGAATCATCATCATATGAGACAATAGGAGTAGGATGGATGAAATAGGTTATCTTTTCAGTTTTTCAACTTGGATTTTCCATAATGTTCATGTATGAGTTAAAACGTTTGTATAATATTTAGTTTAAATTGCTGTTGCCACTTTGCGATAGATAAGTGACTTGTGGGTTGCAGTTTGGGCCTCCAAAAAGTTCGCCACCACTGTCCTAATCTAACGTACGATTGGCCCCACCCATGGCCACACCCACTCACTGCATGGCCACGCCCGTTTTTGCCGCGGCGTGCGTAGCGCGCCGCACATACCCCCCACCTAGTGCCCCCAGGTGCCACTGATCTCCAAGGACCCTAGGAACGCCCCTGGCCCATAGTATTATGATATATCCCACTGGGCATGCCAAATGTTTACAGCAAACAACTGTTATTTGGCCCCAATAAAACTGAACTGAATTTCCAATATTCATGACAAAATTTACGGGTACAGTTAAAAATGGCGCCAGCCGAATAATGGCGCCATTTTTGAACTATATTTTTTTAAAACGATATATTTATCGTATTAATAGTTTCAATGGTCATCTTCGTTTGCAATTGTAAACGCTTTTGTTTCAATTGTCATCCTCGTTTGCCATTGTAAAAGTTTTTTTTTTTTTTATAACATTGTTATACCTAATAGCCCTAACTAAACCGCCGCATTCCCGACGCTCTAATCGAACTAATTGCCCCCAAACTTCCTGGGGGCAATCCGGGCTTCGTTTCCCAGTGAGGCAGGGCTATGAGCAGCAGCCCTGCCTCACACGTGTCTGTCAGCGGCGGATCTCCGCCTCTCCCCGCCCCTCTCAGTCTTCCTTCGCTGGGGGCAATTAGTTCGATTAGAGCGTCAGGAATGCGGCGGCTTAGTTAGGGTTATTAGGTATAACAATGTTATTAAATAAAAAAAAAAAACTTTTACAATGGCAAACGAGGATGACAATTGAAACTATAATTAACGTTTTATAAACAAGAAGATGACGTTTAAAATGATACATTTCGTACTGACATCCTGCTCCATTATTTCACTATAAAAACGATAAATATTGTTTTATAATAAAAGTCTATGAGGCACCGTTTTTATACCACTGACGCTAGGCGCCGTTTTTCACTGATCCGAAATTTACTGTTATCTAAATCCTAACAGGGACAATATTTGGCATGTCTTAAAAATTGTCATTATTTTTACACTTAAAGTGGACCCAAATTAAAAATACAAGATTTCAGAAATTTTCTAAATATTTTCAAAATATTTTCTAAATTATAATAATAAATAGCAGCCTTTTTTCAGCTGCATGATGACAAATATAAAATATTTTACATTTATTGGAGAAATCCCTCCCTTCCTTTCATATTGCCGGGACAGAATCCGGCAAACTGGTGGAGGAGATGGTGTCCAGCAAAGGAGGAATTGCTAATGGCTGCCACCTGTATAACCCTAGTTAAGAAAAGAGAAGGGTGAAAAGCATGCACTGAAATGCTCATAGGCTTGAAGGAGTGTTTATTTACCTTTGTATGTGTCAGAGTAGTGTAACTAAATATTTTGAATTAAAAAAATGTTTGGTTTGGGTCCGCGTTAAAACCTAATAATGTGCAATATACGTTGTTAAACTGTGCTTAATTATAATAAACCAGCTACAGTGTGTGCTGATCTCTGTGTGTGAATCATGTGTTTTGAAATAGTTTCCTCTGATTTTACAGTTGTAAATTGACCCAATACACATATTATCATACTCCTATTGAAGTGTGTTGATAACATCTGAAAACCAAAGGGAGTAGAGGCAGCTGATACCTCTTTTTTTGTGATGTAAATGTCAGGCAGTGATAATCTTCTATTTTGAAGCATGACTAAAATTACTTTGCTTCACAGTACCATACTAAATGGGCATTACACATGTTTCTACAATAACTATTACAAAAAGTTACCGGGAATGTGCATTGAATAGAACTGAACATATTATGCCAAATTTGTCACAATTTTATAAATAGGCAGTTTTAAGTTATGTAAAGCCTTCACCCAAAACAATTTCTAAAACAAATGCTTAATGTAATCCTTATTGATACTGTAATCTTATATTAAGCAAGGGAAATGTCAATATTTTTTGCATCAGTACAGATCTACGATTTTCCATGAAACATCCAGGTTCCGATGTATTATAACAGACCTACATGATATTGCGTTAAAGCACAGAGATAAGCAGTAGCTAGCTACATATGGCAATAAGCAGTGCTTGCTTGCTCAGGCATATAAATCCAAGGAAATACATTGCCCCTATCATCATTACAACATCCCTTATGTAAACACCAGACAAGCAAGGCACATCTGCTCATGTAAAACAAGTCTATGACCATAAAAGCTCTGAATATTATTAGTATTATGTTTTTTAATAAATGGCCCACATAGTATGTAGTGTTATACAATAAACCGTGGATGCAGGTAACAAACATACATATATCATAAGTACAAAGTGTGACACATAATGAGATCATATACCATGCCTCACAAAGTTATGAGGCTATTTGTTTGACTCCGAGAGAGCTTCATGAAGTTTTGTTTCCCCCTGCCTACCCGCACAGATATAACCCAACCTTTACTGTGTTCCATTGCAAAGCTTACTGATAGCGTACTGGTAAGGATGTTGCCTTTGTTGGAGGATTTAAAAAACTTGACCAGGGGTTGTCAAACTACCTCTTATCATAAGTATTTTGGTGTCCCCAGGATAGGTAGTGTGATAGGTAGAGTGGTGCCCCCAGTATAGGTAGAGGGGTGTCCCCAGTATAGGTAGAGTGGTGCCCCCAGTATAGTTAGAGTGGTTCCCCCAGTATAGGTAGAATGGTGCTCCCACTATAGGTAAAGTATTGCCCCTAGTATACTTATAGTGATGCCCTTAGTATAGATATAGTGGTGCCCCCAGTATAGGTATACTGGTGTTCCCCAGTACAGGTAGAGTGGTGCCCCTAGTAAAGGTGTAGTGGTGCCTCCAGTGTAGGTATAGTGGTGCCCCCAGTCCCCCAGTGTAGTTATAGTGATGTCCCCAGTATAAGTATCCCCCCCCCCAATGTTGTCTCTACTGACAGACCTCCAGATCAGCGCAGTGACTGACAGACTCCCGAGCAGCTCAGCAACTAACAGACCAGGTCAGCGTGGGACCCAAGGCAGAGCAGCCACAGCAAACTCGTGCATCATTTCAAATGCAGGAAGTGACAAGTGACGATGTCTTTGGTACCATGCGCTGCTCTCTCTTCGTCGGGTCATGTGCTGATCTGCTGGTCTGTCAGTCCCCGCGCTACTCTGCGGTCTGTCAATCACTGCGCTGATCTGGAGGTCTGAATGGGAGAAAAGGGGAAGGCAGAAGCCAGCAGGACATTTTTTTAAAGAGGCAAAGGGGGACACATGGAGGCCCCTACAGACCCTGTGGCCCAAAGGGGGCAATTGCCCCCTTTGCCTTTATTGTAGCACCGGCCCTGTATGTAAAACAGTAAGAAGTCTTTTGGCAAGGCTTTCTAATGATCCTGGTCACCAATACAAGTGTTATCTGTCTTGTCTTGTCTAGTCTAGTGTGTGAAACGGTGGGTAGCATTAATTTTACTACCTTGCACTACTCTATTTTGATTTGCAGATTTAACCAACCGATTCAAGGAAAGGGGTTACCCACGGAAATGCATTTCAAAGGCTTACCAGAGGGCAAAATCCACTGAGAGATCCTCTTTACTACATACCAGATATAAACAGAATCCCCAATTGGTAAGACTCAGCACAGTCTATAATAATCAATGGAAAGATATTTATGGCCTATTGAATAAAACATGGCCAATCTTATGCACAGATCAAGTGATTGCACGCTTTATTAGCCCAAAGCCCTCGATCACAGCTAAAAGATGCCCCAATCTGAAAGACAAACTTTGCTCCAGCCACTTTACCAGGGGAAGTATAAGGACTGGCAGAGGTAGACTACAAGGTAGCCATCCATGTGGAGAATGCAATATATGCATACACATGAGACCACGTAATGAGATCATGGACACACAGCAATTGGAGACATTTAAAATCAAGGATTACATCAATTGTAAGACTAAGGGTGTCATATATGCCCTCCTATGTTCATGCGGTATGATTTATGTTGGTGAGACAAAAAACATGCTTAAAACCAGGATACAGCAACACTTCTCCAATATCAGACTGGCAGAAAGAGATCAAAGGGAAGGTAAACCCCTCACCTCTGTGGCAGCACATTGTCTGCAATTTCACAGAGGTTCCTATAGAGATATGGTGGTATGTGGCTTGGAGCATATTAGAACTGGCATTAGAGGTGGTAACTTAGTGAACTTACTTTTGAAAAGAGAAGCCAGGTGGATCTTTCAGTTAAAGAGTATGAACCCATGGGGTCTAAATGAGGAAATAAATTGGTCGGGCTTTGTGGGATAATATAATATAATGTCTGTTGAAATTGGGTCCTTTTCTGTAACTTCCATGGTCTTGCATAATCTTGTATATGGAGCTGTAGAGGTTCTGATGTTTGTGGATAAATATGTCTATCTTTCTATTTTTTTCAAGATTTGTCCAGGCTGTAATGGCCTGCATATGTGGACATTGTATGTGGACCTTTGTACTTGGACGCTGTTGGACTCGCAGAGATACTTTGTAAAACTGCATATTTTTTGGCCTAACGCAAGATTGCCCATCATGGCCACACTGGTTCTATGCGTATTATAAGAAGGTTGGAATGTCTGTTGCCGCCTATGGACTTCGCATTCAGTAATTAGAACTTTTGAGGAGATTGCGATTTCCTAATGCATTACTTCATGTGTATATTCTGATATCTTGTTGTTGTGATATTCCTGTATTTGACTGCAGAGATGTGTGAGGTTTGTAATTATACATTTTGCCACTTGGTTAAGTCATAGATCATCCATAAATATGGATTGCAGCTTCTACACTAGAGTGCATAAGATGTGTTAGTCTGCAATTCCAGTTTCTGCCACCGGGTGGTGTGGTTCTGATTATCTACATCCTTTATATCTCCTATATCTTATTGCAGTAACCTGATATAGATGTGTATCATCTGCATTCCTGCTTTCTACCACTGGGTGGCGCGGATTTGCAGCCCACATCTCTCTGAGACATCTCCTTATATGGCTTTTTCATTGCTCTGAGGTTTGCTCTCCACACTGGTTCTTCCTCTTCCTCCTGGCTTACATCATTTCCGGCAGCTGGAGATGATGTAGGGAGTGGTTCACCCTTCTCTTTCTTATTTAAAGCTGCAATGGCGGCTACACAGCACGGCTATTTACCTCACCTTTCAAAGCGGAGTGACGACCGCGGAGCATGTGGGCTATGTCCTGAGGGGATACTTCCGTCTTTCCATGCCGGTCTGCCTGCCTTTCTTTTCATACCCGGCTAAGTATCTTTTACTTATTCACTTCTTTGCAGATCCTAATAGGCTGCTTCCACTTGGTCATTAGTGACTCTGACTGTATTTAAACTGCACTTTTAGTCTGATAGGTTGCACAGTTATTGCATATGTTGAATGATTGTTTTTGTGTAGCACTATATGCACTTTCATGGTTCCAATTTTTTGCACTTTATAATTCTTACTGAACCCGGGTTCATCCACGAGGGGGCTCATTCTCTGAGCCCCCAGTGGTTACAGGTTATACATCCACTGAGACTGAACATAATAGATTATTATATCTAGCAGGCCCATTATGTTGAATATGGCTGGAAATACAATATTATGCTGTTTTTAGATGTTTTTAAATGTTTGTGTATCATTGATATGTGTTTGCAAAGCTTGTAATAAAAATATATTTTTTTGATTGATACATATGGTCTGCAGTGGTGCTGTGTATAGGGGTATCTTTTCTCTTTAGTACGATTTTGATTAGATAGAAGAAAACTGAAACTGGCCACAATAGCAGCATAGGGGGCGATATACAGGCTGGGAACGCGAACAATCAACTCGCGTTCCCATGCCTGTCGGCCGGTGACGGCGAAACCGGAAGTCGTCGCCGGCGGGTCCAGAGGCATCGGAGCGGAGCTGCGAGGGCACCGATCGGCTGCAGGGGGCTGAGGGAAGCCCCAGGTGAGTTCATCTCATTTTTTTTTTTTTTATGCCTTTAGGTTCACTTTAAAGGGACACTTAAGCCAGAAAAAAAAAGAGTTTTACTCACTTGGGGCTTCTACCAGCCCCCTGCAGCAGTCCTGTGCCCTCGCAGCCACTCACTAATCCTCTGGTCCACCGCTGCCAGCTAGTTTCGTTTTTGCCGACAGGCCCGTCAGGACTGGCCACACGTAGCTTTTTCCGCATTCCCGACTGCAAGTAGCGCTATTGTGGGCCGCAACACATACAAAAATAATTCGCATTACGAACGCATAGATATGCGGAAACGCGTATTTTTGTACGCGTTGCGGCCCGCAATAGCGCTAATTGCAGTCAGGAATGCGGAAAAAGCTACGCGTGGCCAGTCCTGTCGGGCCTGTCGGCAAAAATGAAACTAGCTGGCAGCGGGGGACCAGAGGATTAGTGAGTGGCTGCGAGGGCACAGGACTGCTGCAGGGGGCTGGTAGAAGCCCCAGGTGAGTAAAACTCATTTTTTGTTTCTGACTTAAGGTTCACTTTAAGCCAGAGACTCTGAACAAGCATGCAGGTTGGGTGATGTGACTGACGTCTGACTGGATTAGCAGCATGCTTGTGTGATTCAGGCAGTACTGATGCCAATTGCTAGTATTATTTAAATGGAATTAAATATGGCAGCCTTAAAGGCTCCCGGTGGTCTCCGGTGCCCGACCCGACCTGGCCAGGCCGGCTGCCAGGTCAGGCTCTTCTGCGCTCCATTTCCTGGCACTTCTGCGTCCCACGCCGGCGCGCTGACGTCATTGGACGTCCGCCGGGCTGTACTGCACATGCGCAGAACTACTGCGCCTGCGCAGTACAGCCCGGCGGACGTCCGATTACGTCAGCGCGCCGGCGTGAGACGCAGAAGTGCCAGGAAATGGAGAGCAGAAGAGCCCGACCTGGCAGCCGGCCTGGCCAGGTCAGGTCGGGCACCGGAGACCACCGGGAGCCTGCGGAGCGGCGGCGAGGGCACCTCCTGCCTGCCACGGGCTGGAGGAAGCCCCAGGTAAGTGGAAATTTATTTTTATTTTTTAATCCCCTCCCTGAACCTTCCCTTTAAAGTATAGTTATTCAAACATTAAAGAATTGTTGTCCTACAAATTTTGTAAATAAAATGTATATACACACCTTGCATAATAACCTGTTTACATACCTCTCACTTCATGTGTCCTTTAAACTGTGTCTGTGTATATGATTTTCTGCTTGCATTTTCCAATGCATATCATACATGTTAGTAGGGATGAGTGAGAATGATATCGTGAGTGGGGGGCAGGGGCTGGGGGGGGGGGGGGGTATACTCACGTAGCAGCTAATGAATTTCCGCTACATAGAAAAATGCAAAAAATTAGACACAGCAAGCCATATCCTATTAACTATTCTCCTGCATTTTCTCCAAGGAGATATTTCTAAACCATTTAATAAAATACTTTTAAAGCTCCAACCAAGCAAGAAATTACCCAAAATAAGTTTGGGGTTACCATTTTACCTATTTTTTTTAGTACTTTTTCAATTGCTGAAAAGTTATTTTTTACATAAGATAAAAAATGGTCTGCTTGTAAAAACTTAGGATAAAAGGTAACAGGATATCATTCAATATATAAAAGCACCCCAAGTGAAGTGTTTAAAAAGATATTTGCAAGAACACTGGGAGACTGCTTGCAATACATTCAAGTAACCTAATGTTTGAATCATTACTAAGGGCTAAAATTACCATTTAATGTTACTGGATTTTTTTTTCAATAAATACATGACCAAATATAATAATGTTTATTTCATTTATTTAGCCAGGTTTTCTTCATCTGCTTAGACATTTTAAGGGGTTTCCAAACATTCAAGCACCACTGTAGTTTCTATGGGAATACTAATTCTTCATAAGAAGTGTAAATGAATAATTAGTACTTCCAGTTACTTTATTGTTGTTTTTTTATGTACAATCTCCTATATTAGCAGTATGTTCCATTTGGAAAGGTGAGTGAATATTTAAGTGAATTTCAGCACATGTGAGCTGAATAGGGGGTGAATCTTTATGAAAGTATGACATAGGGCTTGATTCACAAAGCGGTGCTAACTGTTAGCACGCCTGTGAAAACCCCCTTAGCACGTCTAAACAAGCTTTTCGCGCATAAAACTTTACGCGCACAAAACTTTATGCGCGTAAAACTTTACGCGCGTACTGCACAGAGCGCAGGGCGCTCCGTGCAAAGTGCCCATTAAAGCGCACGCAAAGTTAGCACGCGATCTGATTGAGAAATCCGGTGCTAACCTACTTAGCACCCTGCTTAGCGTGTCTAAAGACTTTAGACGTGCTAAGTAGGTTAGCACCGCTTTGTGAATCAAGCCCATAGATGGTAAATTTAGATACACATCTGTTGGCTGTCATGTGGGAAACTTGTCTCCAAGCCAGAATCATCTAGAAAGAAACAACCTCGGTGTACATGGCCTTTCTACTGTCCAGTAACAATGTAATTGCAAAGCTTGGTATCCACAGTGCTAACATGGAGATAGCTGTATAAAAGACAGGACCAATGTGCTGCTAAAAGACAGAATGATGGTTCCCATAGCAGCCATTATTACATTTGTCGCTCTGTTCAAGGTTTTCCTTCCCTTTACCTTTGAAAAGGAAATTCTTTCTGCTAGACATGTACGGATATTGAAACCATAAACTTCTTTATTTTTTGTGTTTGAGTACATAGGGTATAAGGATTAGAAACACCAGTTATACTGTTTTATTGTTGCCTGTGTTGCAGTTGTTGAAATTTTGTCTTACATTCTGTTCTCAGTAACAGTGGTCACTGCAACATGAATTGGATGTAGGAAACGCAGAAAGCAATAAAAGCAATAACTGTAATAAAACTTTTTTCATTCATCCACTGAATGAAAAACATTTTTATTACAGTTTATGTCCCTGTTGGATATATTTTCCTAATGCCCTGGTCTTGCTGACATGATTTCATGAGATAGAACTTTAAAAGGAAGTCTCCTTAACAAAGCCCAAGATGAAAATAAACACTTGACAGCCAATTTAACGCTTCACTGTCCAATCCAGCGCTGAAAAGAAAGATTTGGATGGATTTCCACTTACCATAACTATAACTGGTCTCTCTTTTTAGCTTTTTATTGTGCGACCAACATGGTACCTATAAGTTAAAATTACTGCCTATGTGCAATATTGTGCCCATATGTTAAAGGGTCTTTACACACAGATTCTCATTACCAGATTAAGCCAATACCAGCGAGTTGTACCACACTCCACAGCTCAGTGGGTCTAACTACAGATGATGTTGTTTACTTGTTTTAATATAATTTTTATTTAATGTACAGATCTTCATGATTTGGTAGTACTTTATAAACAATGATGGTGATGATAATTAAGAAGTGTGAGAGAATGCGGAAAAGCCGCAGAGTGTGCTGACAGCAAGGCGGCTGATGCCGCGTCCAATGCGGCGGTTTGCACGTGGAAGCGTGCGTCTGGTAACATGGCAGAACGCGGAAAAGCCGCCGCATGTATTGACAGCAAGGGGGCTGGTTCCGCGTCCAGCGCGGCGATTTGCACGCAGCAGCGTGTGTCTGGTGTGGCTGAGTCTGTTAGTTCACACAGGCTTAGCAATACCCGCGCGCACGCGCTGAGGCAGAACTTTTATGGTGGGCACGGGGGGATCAGCTGACCAAGCCGATCAGCTGAACCCAGAGCTAGTAACTATTGGTTGATCACTTAGGGGTGGCGCCAGAGAGCACAACTCCATATATAGTTACTGCTGGCCAGTCACAAGTTGTCTGCCGTTGCGAACACTATGTGGAAGCACTCAGACCTTAGTCAGATCCAACAGTGTGTTTGAACCAGGAGGACCTGGGAATTCACACTGAGCCAGATTACTTGTATTATCATTCTGTTATTCTTCAGACTAGTTCCAGGGTGTAGAGACCACGGACCTCACACCCAGACTAGGGAACTTGTATTACCATTCTGTTATACATCAGACTAGTTCCAGGGTGTAGAGACCATGGACCTCACACCCAGACTAGGGAACTTGTTATACACCAGACTAGTTCCAGGGTGTAGAGACCACGGACCTCACACCCAGACTAGGCATTGTTTGATATCTGTTATGACTTATTGCTTTCCTGACTACTCCTCTGATCTCTGATTCGGTACCTTGCACATCTGATATTCCGTTGCCAAACCCTGCTTGCCTTGGATACCGAATCAGCCTTCTGTCTTTGTACTTTGTCTGTCCGTGTAGTGCCAACCTGGCTTGCCCGACCTCGAGAGCTATCTCTTCCCTTAAGAGATAGTCTCTAGATCAGATAGAGACATACACCTTCAGGTGTCACTCACTCTCTGGTCCTTCCTACCACCAGCCTGACTCCACCCCTTGGAGAGTCTCAGGCTGCTGGAAGGTTCCTGTACTCTCTAAAAGCAGTATCGCCCATACTGCTAAAGTTCACCTGCTCATCAGGTGCGTTACTCAAAGTATTACTTTTACACCAAACACTCTTACTGTATATACATAGGTGTCCAGAGGTTAGTAATATATCTGTATTATCGGTGATTCTGCAGATCATCAATAATCAGGTATATATCTGTATTCTTGGTGATACTGCAGATCACCAATAATCAGATTTTCTCTGCGTGCTGACACCGATCATTACAGAACGGCAGACCAAAACCAAATGGACGCACTTACCAGCCGTCTTGATGCACTCACCACCTCGGTGGAAAATTTCATCCAAGTGCTGGACAACCATCAGACTCAGATCAATGCCTTGTCTGGGTCTGCGCAAGCCCTACAGACAGCTGTGGATACAGTGCGATCTCCTCCTAGCACAGACATACGCATGTCTGTACCTGAAAGTTTTTCTGGCCACAGATCTGACTTTTAAAACTTTAGAAATCGAGTGTTAGCATACTTTGAGCTGAGACCTAATTCTTCAGGAACCGTAGCACAAAGAATTACGTTTATTAAGACACTATTGTCAGGGGATTCCCAGACCTGGGCATATAATCTCCAGCCTGGGGATGGGGCTTTAGCCTCGGTTGAGGCATTTTTTAAAGCCATGGCTATAATTTACGATGATCTGGACATTGCCTCTACCGCTGAGCGGAAACTCAAAACTTTGCGGCAGGGCAAGGATCCGGTTGAAATTTACGCAGCTGAATTCAGAAAATGGTCAGTTTCAGCTAGATGGGGTACATTTGCACTACTAAACTGTTTTTTGTCAGGGTTGTCAGACGCGGTCTCAGAGCTAATGTTGGGTCATCCTGAGCCAAAATCCATCGATGAGGCTATTTCATTAGCAATCAGGGTTGATCATCGTCTACGTTATCAAAGGCAGACCCGGGGTAGGAACAATGTGAGATATGTGTCCTACGCTGCACCTCCATCTGTTCCATCTCCACCCGCTTCACCTCCACCAGAACCAATGCAGATTGGTCGGTCGAGATTATCCTGTGTGGAACGGAGGCGCAGAGAAACAGAGCAGCTCTGTCTATACTGTGCAGAGGGGGGTCATAGAGTGCAGAATTGTCCCAAGAAGTCGGGAAACGCTGCCGCCTAGGTGTAGTCGGAGGTAATACCCTAGGCGCGCAGTCGTTACCTCTAGATGATAAACGTTTGCTTCTCCCTTGTACTATATCTTGGAGGGATAAGACAGAGACCACTGAGGCCTTCATTGACTCTGGCTCAGCAGCCAATTTTATGGATTATGAATTTGCTAAGAAATTGGGGATCCCGATCTCCCCATTAAAACAACAGATTCGGGTCACTGCGGTGGATGATTCCCCCCTGCAGAGTAACCACCCTTTGTCTCAGACCCCAGAGTTAGGGGTCACAATAGGGGTGTTACATAAAGAAAGTTTACAATTCCTGGTGTTACGAATGACAACCTCCATGATCATTCTTGGCATGCCATGGTTACAAATTCACTCGCCTCAGATCAATTGGGCTACAGGTCAGCTAATGAGCTGGTCTACCCATTGTTATCATCATTGTCTAGAGAAAGTAACCTTAGGTAAAACTAAGATTCACATGGAGGGATTGCCAGATCAGTATTCAGAATTTGCGGACGTGTTTTGTCCCAAGTCAGCAGATAAACTTCCTCCACACCGTCCTTTTGACTGCCTAATTGATCTCAGGTCTGGTTGTTTGCCCCCTAGAGGTCATCTCTATAATTTATCTGGGCCAGAGAAATTAGCCATGCAAGAATACATCCGAGAAAATTTAGCCAAAGGTTTTATTCATCCTTCTCGGTCCCCAGCTGGGGCAGGTTTCTTTTTTGTGAAAAAGAAGGATGGAGGCCTCCATCCATGCATTGATTATCAGGGCTTAAATAAAATCACAGTAAAAAATCGTTATCCTTTGCCTTTAATAGACGATTTATTTACTCAAGTCACCAATGCTAAGATTTTCTCGAAACTGGATTTAAGGGGTGCATACAACCTTGTGCGTATCAGGGACGGTGATAAATGGAAGACGGCCTTTAACACACCCGACGGGCACTATGAGTACCTAGTGATGCCCTTCGGGTTGTGTAATGTCCCGGGCCGTCTTTAAGGAGCTGATTAATGAAGTCTTCAGAGAGGTTTTGAGCAAATTTGTCTTGGTGTATTTAGACGACATACTAATTTTCTCGTCCAACCTCTCAGAGCACAGGAAACATGTTAAGTTTGTGTTACGGAAATTAAGACAAAATATGCTGTATGCTAAGTTGGAGAAGTGCATTTTTGAAGTGACCTCTGTCGCCTTTCTGGGGTACATAATTTCGACCTCTGGCCTCTCTATGGACCCTGGAAAAGTTTCAGCTGTCTTGGAGTGGCCCCAACCTGTAGGACTGAAGGCTCTCCAGAGGTTCCTGGGGTTCGCCAACTACTATAGGAGGTTCATAAAGGGGTACTCTACGGTGATCTCACCTCTCACCAGTCTCACCAAGAAAGGGGCAGATACTCACCACTGGTCCCCTGAGGCCCATGCTGCTTTCTCCACTCTGAAGAAATGGTTCTGTTCTGCACCCATATTGAGACACGTTGATATCACCTATCCCTTTATCGTGGAGGTAGATGCCTCAGAGGTAGGGGTAGGGGCTGTGCTGCCTCAGCGTTCTGGTTTGCAGGGAAAATTGCACCCTTGTGCCTATTTCTCTCGTAGGTTTTCACCCGGAGAGAGAAACTACGATATAGGCAATAGGGAACTTCTAGCCATCAAGTTGGCCTTTGAAGAATGGCGACATTGGCTAGAAGGGGCAGAACATACCATTACTGTTTACACTGACCACAAGAATTTGGAATACATTGAGGGCGCTAAGAGGCTTAGCCCCCGGCAGGCTCGGTGGTCATTGGGTGGTAGTCGATTGATTCAGTAAGATGGCCCATTTTGTCCCCCTGAAAGGACTCCCCTCGGCCCAGGAATTGGCCGATCTCTTCATCCAGCATATTTTCCGGCTGCA
Organism: Hyperolius riggenbachi; assembly: GCF_040937935.1. Classification (NCBI taxonomy): domain Eukaryota; kingdom Metazoa; phylum Chordata; class Amphibia; order Anura; family Hyperoliidae; genus Hyperolius; species Hyperolius riggenbachi. The sequence continues at coordinate 157,780,944 of NC_090650.1, read as the reverse complement.
TGGCATTCCGGACAATATAGTGTCTGATCGGGGAGTCCAATTTGTTTCCAAGTTTTGGAGGGCATTCTGCCATCAGTTAGACATGGAGCTTTCTTTTTCATCAGGCTACCACCCACAGACCAATGGCCAGACCGAGAGAACCAATCAGTCTCTGGAACAATTTCTGAGGTGTTATGTTGCAGATGCTCAAACTGACTGGGTCAAATTCTTGCCGTTTGCAGAATGTGCACACAACAATTTGAAAAGCTCCTCCTCAGGATTTTCCCCATATCAGGTGGTGACAGGAAGGTCACCCCATTGCCAGTGGCTGCTACTCCGTTTCCAGCCCTGGAGAATTGGCAGAAGTCTTTAAAGCAGGTTTGGGGAATGGTTAAAAGGAATTTGGGGAGGGCTTTTCAGAGTCAGAAGAAACAGGCCGACGTTCCGTAGAGTGGGAATTTCTTCCAGGAGACTTGGTCTGGGTGTCCACACGACATTTGGCTCTGAAGCAACTGTCCCCCAAGTTGGGTCCTAGATTTGTGAGTCCTTTTCCAGTGACCAGGAAAATCAATAATGTCACTTATGCCATTGATCTCCACACCAGCATGGGAGGTGTGAGATCATTTCATGTGTCCTTGCTCAAGCCAGCAGTGCACGTGGATTCCGCCGCCCCCCCCCCCCCCCCCCCATGTTGATTGATGACCAACCTGAGTATGAAATTGAGAAGATTCTGGACTCACGGCTTGTGCAGAACTCTGTGCAGTATTTGGTTCACTGGAAGGGGTATGGCACAGAGGAGAGAACTTGGGTGCCAGAATGTCGTATGCACGCAGAGGAGTTAAAAAGGGAATTCCATAACTTACATCCTGGAAAGCCGGGTAGGAGATGTCCGGAGTCCACTCCTCGAGGGGGGGGGGGGGGGGGGTACTGTGAGAGAACGCGGAAAAGCCGCCGCGTTTGCTGACAGTAAGGCGGCTGATTCCGCGTCCAATGCGGCGGTTTGCACGCGGAAGCGTGTGTCTGGTGTGGCTGAGTCTGTTAGTTCACACAGGCTTAGGAATGCGCGCGCGCTGAGAGGCAGAACTTTTATGGTGGGCACAGGGGGGGGGGGATCAGCTGACCAAGCCGATCAGCTGACCCCAGAGCTGGTAACTATTGGTTGATCACTTAGGGGTGGCGCCAGAGAGCCCTACTCCATATATAGTTACTGCTGGCCAGTCACAAGTTGTCTGCCGTTGCGAACACTACGTGGAAGCACTCAGACCTTAGTCAGATCCAACAGTGTGTTTGAACCAGGAGAACCTGGGAATTCACACTAAGCCAGATTACTTGTATTATCATTCTGTTATTCTTCAGACTAGTTCCAGGGTGTAGAGACCACGGACCTCACACCCAAGACTAGGGAACTTGTGTTATCATTCTGTTATTCATCAGACTAGTTCCAGGGTGTAGAGACCACGGACCTCACACCCAGACTAGGGAACTTGTGTTATCATTCTGTTATACATTAGACTAGTTCCAGGGTGTAGAGACCACGGACCTCACACCCAGACTAGGGTACTGGTTATACACCAGACTAGTTCCAGGGTGTAGAGACCACGAACCTCACACCCAGACTAGGCATTGTTTGATATCTGTTGACTCATTGCTTTCCTGACTACTCCTCTGGTCTCTGATTCGGTACCTTGCACATCTGATATTCCGTTGTCAAACCCTGCTTGCCTTGGATACCGAATCAGCCTTCTGTCTTTGTACTTTGTCTGTCCGTGTGTTGCCGACCTGGCTTGCCCGACCTCGAGAGCTATCTCTCTCCTTAAGAGATAGTCTCCGGATCAGATAGAGACATACACCTTCAGGTGTCACTCACTCTCTGGTCCTTCCTACCACCAGCCTGACTCCACCCCTTGGAGAGTCTCAGGCTGCTGGAAGGTTCCTGTACTCTCTAAAAGCGGTATTGCCTATACTGCTAAAGTTCACCTGCTCATCAGGTGTGTTTCTCAAAGTATTACTGTTACACCAAACACTCTTATATACATAGGTGTCCAGAGGTTAGTAATATATCTGTATTATTGGTGATTCTGCAGATCATCAATAATCAGGTATATATCTGTATTGTTGGTGATACTGCAGATCACCAATAATCAGATTCTCTCTGCGTGCTGACACCAATCATTACAAGAAGGCAACAGGCTTATTGTACTTTATTAAAAAAAAAAAAAAAATACTGGGAATTTGCCAACAGAAACCCATCAGAATTGTCGTCTGATTTTCTCAAGAGATAAAATCCTGATGGCTGCAGTTGCTGTGAGGATTTCACATATTGCTATGGGAATTTCTCCACTTCCTTTCACACATTGTCTTTTTTTCCATTTTTTTTCTAGGCAGGTCTGTCAGTGCACCTTCTAAACTATAAGTTATTATTATGTATTGTACAGATTATTATCTAGTCTTAGCAAAACTTCTCTGTTCCACCAGCTCCTCCATTTTTATTTATATGGGCTTCCTATACAGGGGGCACCTATGCCTGGCTACTTATACTGAGGCACCTATACCTGACATACACATACTGGCTAACCTATACCGGGCGACTATAGCTGGCTAACCTATACTGCTGCAACTATACCTGGCTAACCTATACTGGAATACCTATACCTGGCTAACCTATACTAGGGCACCTATAGCTGGCTACCTATACTGGGGGCACCGAAACCTGGCTACCTATACTGGGGTACCCACACCGAGCTACCTTTATTGAAGGCACCTATACCTGACTACCTATAGTGGGGGCTAAATACCGCATTGCAAATAACATTCCCGAGCCCATAAGGGGGGATGCAATTTTTACATCCTTGCCCCATGAGCAATTTAGCCTACAAACTACCCTAATTGGAAGCTCAGCCTCCAATGAGCACTCTGCTTCATGCACATGGGGAGACATGGGGGGCGGGTCTTATACTCAAGTCGGCTTATACCCACCATTAACGTGCTAATTGTAATGATCTGCTCAGCTGCCTGTGCAGGCAGGCAGCTTTTTGACCATTGTTTAGGTTTGCATGCTGCAGGACTCTGGAAAGGAGAGCTTCTGTCAGTTTTGCAGCTTGTGTTTGCTGAGGAATTTGCATACGTTGTCATGCAAATTGCCTGGCCACATTCATTGGAGGCGTGTACTATAAGTACTATGTGTTTCCCACAATGCTTGGCTGGTCATAAGGATTCCTTCCTGGGAAACACTCCTGGAGGAGTGTCAGCCTTACTCTTTGTTTGAAGTTCAGCTTAGAGTAATTTCTGAAACTGCGCTAGGCAGGTTCCCCTAGTGCAGTTAGGATTGCTATCTGTTTTGTTTGTTCTGTTGCGATTGTCCTGTCCCAGCGGTGGTCGACAGGAAATCGTTCTGATCTCTGTTCTTGGAGTATAGCTGGTGCAGCGGTTGCTACCAGCTATCTCTTCTGATCTGTCTCACTTGGATCGCACTAGCATCTTGCGCTAGCGCTGTGGATCCTTCTGTTCTGTCTCCTTGGATCGCGCTAGCCACTTTCCGCTAGTGCTGTGGATACTTCTGTTCTGCCTTCCTGGATCGCACTAGCATCCTGCGCTAGTGCTGTGGATCCTTCTGTTCTGCTACTCTGTACCTGGATCGCACTAGCATCCTGCGCTAGTACTGTGGATCCTTCTGTTCTGTCTTCCTGGATCGCGCTAGCCACTTTCGCTAGTGCTATGGATTCTATCTCTCGCTTGTCCCTGTTTTCGTGTGTCTGTCTTGTCTGCTACGAACGCTTGCTGGAGGCTCGGTGAGGTAACATGTTTGTCTGTCGATGGTTAGTTAGGCGTGCTTGTCTCTATTGTGCTTATCACGTGGAGACCGCGCATGAATGCATGCACTGTTGCGAATGAGTGCGGTGTTCGCGTTCAGTTAGCGTTTGTTGTTTTCCGTATCTCCTCATTGTATGATTTGCTGTGCCTTTGCTATCCTCGTATTCTGTTCTGATCTGCCTTGTGTCACTTTTGGCAATCGCCTTTCTTGCGGTTCAGTTTCTGTTTCGTATCTGCTGTTGTGTGTGCGCTGTCGCGGGGTGGCGACTAGATTGGCGCACACACATACAACCTGTCCCTTTGCTCGTTCTCATTCGCAATCGCTTCTCTAGCGATTGCGTTCTGCACTTCATACAATTCCTGTCTGGCATTTGTGGAGGTACAGAGGATTGGTTCCTCTGCACTCCTCAGCGCCATCTGCCGACAGGAATTTCCCTCTACGGGTGCGTAGCACCTTTTGCTGGGTTCCTGCAATTATACGCTTATGGAGGATTTCCGCCGTATCGGCGCACGCGTTGTGCGCCGATCACAGAGAAAGTTCCACAATCGTTACACTAATCCCTCGTCATGTACCTCTGATAGTTTCCGCAGTGTTCCTTCCATGTTCCTCTGTGGTCACCCAGCTTCATTAACATCTGGCGACAAACTATTTTTTTTATTGAATTCAAAACATTAACTGCTATTGAATTCAATATTTTTTTTTAAAAAAAGTTAGTACCCTCCCAAAGAAATGCTTGAAAATTATTTGGAATTAATTGAACCACTTTTTGAAAAGAAATCCTAGGGAAATTGAATGCCAGTAAGGTTAAAGCATACATGTAACATTCCCCCACCCCCTCTTCAGAGGCTTATGTCCTTTTCAACTCTACCACCGCAGCCTGGGGCCCTCTTCATTTTGCGTCTGTAATCCCCCCATATATGAGCGCAGCTGTACTGTACAAGCGTGCCACGCTCCTATAGAGGGGAGTGCCGACACATATTAGACTAGCTCCGAGCAATGCTGTGATGAACGGTGGGCTTGTAGATAGGCCGGAATGCCTCTGGACTACCCAGAGCCTTATTTCTACTAAGGTATCTATTTTTTTCTTGGGGGGAAGGGGGGGGCATTTTACAGGTTTGCTTTAACATCACCATGCAGAAACACTGCATCAACAGAGTTGTACCTTAACCCATATCAAAGGATAAACTCTGAACTAGGGATGTCCGAACATTATGATTTGTGAACCAATTGTTCTTGGCGAGCCCCATTGACTTTAATGGCAGGGTGAACTGGCAGGGTGAACTTCTGAAACCTTCATGGCATCTCTGCAGCCACAATTTCTGGGCAGTGAAATGGTGAGGTGGATCAAGGGCGAAATATTCTGCACAAATTATGTATTTTACGCAGAGGCTTTTTTTCATACTTCAATGTTAAAAATCCCATATCGTTTTTAGATTTTTTTCAACTAAAGGTCTTTAATATGGCCGCCACGGTTATATGCCTAAAGAAATTGTTATTTGCAGCCACTTTTGCAGAGATCAGAAATGCATATCATTACAAATTTATCTATTACATTTTACAAGTTTTTATGACCTAAAATTTCAACATTTCAAGTATTACAACTGAATGTGCCAAATTGCCAAGGACTTCACACTACATAGCCTGCCTCTGAGAGGCCTGTCATTCCAGATGTATGTATTACATTTTTAAGAATTGTATGTCATCAAAGTTTGTTATTTCAAATATGTCATGTCAAATGGTGTGCATTACAATATTGTAGTTGCATCCACTGTAGGCCTGAAAAATGTGTGGTGCGAGGAACTCCATTCTGCAGCCACACCATTCTTCCTTCCTGACAGAAAAGAACGCCAGTCCTCAGAGAGGCCTGAAATATGTGGTTTTTGCCAATTTATTTATGCCATTTTTAAACATTTTATGTCATAAAAATGATTTCCATTGTAATGATACGTTAGTTGCAGGCCCTGTAGCATGGGCCAGGAGAAGGCATCAGGTGGCAGAGTAGGCAGAGTAAAAAATGTCAGTTGCATTCTCTGGAGGATAGGCCTGAAATAGCAGGCAGTGTATATAAAAAAATAGTTTTAATTTTATAATTTTTTTTAAATTGTTTAATTTTTAATACATTAAAAGGTGTCCAGTTGTCTCTACTTTTAATGTTAAGTCCATGCTGCTTAGACATGTGTTGTCCCGCTGTATCATGGTAGCTTACTAGCTACATTACCGTTCAGCCACACAAGATCGAGCATTAACAGGTCTGTCATTTCCTTGCCCTAATATGTCCAGGGCTGCACGTGCTCTACATTGAATAAAACTGTCATTTGTAAGTCAGGCGTCTCTACTCCTTTTTGTTGTGTCTGACCTGCTTAGACAGGCATCCTCACACTGTATCATGGGAGATTACAAGAATTTCTTCCTTATATGCAATTATGTCTGTGACACTGGACTTTTAAAATTTTATTAAATTAATGACATGGAATTTTTCGTTTACTTTTCTGGCAGGCGCCAGACACACAATGTGGCCCACTCTAATCTTAGTAGAAACAAATGACATACTGAGTGTAAGGTGGGGTGCAGGATAGCTGTACCAGTGGCAAAGGCAGGCATGAGGTCTGGTGTAACAGGCCAAGTTTTTAAATTTAATGAAATTTTTTTTTATTGCCACGACTACTGGCATGCAGAGATGGAATGCTGAGTGAGCCAATCAACCACCTCTTCTGCATTCTGGGAACCAATAGCTTTCTGCTGCAGAAAATCACATATGCCACGGCCCAAGATGAGGCACCACCATAACCCCTAGTACCTCATATCTCTTAGGTACCTAGTACCTGAGGGGAAGATTAGAATTAGAGATAGCAGTCACAGTAGGTGAGGCCATAGAAGCTGGGAAATTACCTGCCAAAAAAATACCTGACTTTCAGCCTCTGTATGACACAGAGGCAATACAAATTTGGAAATTACCTAAAATTTCAACATTTCAAGGTGGAACAAAAGAAGTCTTGCTTGCGCTTTGAGTGCTTCTTCCCTTAAGGGCTTCATGTCACAGGGCCTTGTGATGGGTCTCCAGGTGCCTTCTCAGTGTAGTTGTTCCTACATGCAGGGGCAAACTCAAGATTTTCAAGGGGGGGGGGGGGGGGATTCCTGAAAGGCCTCCCTAAGCCACGCACCATACAGTATATTACTATGGTAGGACATCATGCTAGGTACACACAATTCAATTTCCCATCCGACTGTCAGGCTCTTACCATTATTTCATATAACATGTCCGATCTCCTCCCGATCGACAATGGGATGGATCAGGAAACGTTTGGACACAGATAATGACAGCCAACATTGGTAATGAAGGAAAAAGTGAAGCATTAACACAGCAGAGGCACAGAGCTATGCTCATACCTGGCTCTGTGCTCTGTTAAGTTCCCTAGAGCTGCTACATGCTCTGTACACAAGCTGCTGCTCCATCCAAAATCAACTGTAGCAGGGAAAGAACGTGCAGGGAGCAGCACAGTGCTGTGAGCCGCAGGATGCCTGCAGACGTTCTGGTGTTTAAACTTATGCCTTTCCCCAGACACTGCACTGGCCCTGGTCTGAGTGGGAATTCTGGGCAGGTGTAATCACCCCTGAACTTGCCTATGAAACACATGCTGGTCTTTCCAATTCTTTCTTGAGACAAGATGCACATGGCGTCAGTTCTATCAGCAGCAGACATAGAGAAATATTTCCACGCTAAAAAGCTTTCTTGAGCTGGTCCAGTACCAGTAGAAGTGACCGAGCAGGTTGTCTGGTTGACCACAGGTGATGAAGTCACATCCTGCTGTTTGCCTCCTGTCCCCTGCAACCTCTGTCTGCTTCCTACTCTTTTCCTCCTTCTCCAAGGCTTGTTCTCTCCCTTTGAACTCTTCTCCACCTGTCCCTCTCTTGTGGGCACCCATAAGACATCAATCACCACCACACCATCATCACAGCTTACAGCTTCAAGCTCACAGTAGGCCTTGCTACTCTCCTTCATCCGATGGCAAGAACACTTGTGTGTCACTCTGTTCCCTCAATGCCTGGGGAAATAGCTCCTCCTCTAAACAATCCAATTCAGTTGGAGAGGTTTTGGAGGTGGAGGTGGTGTTGCGGTTGACCTCAGCAGAGAAGGATGAAAAGGGTGCAGGAACATTGGCAGCAGAAGAGGTTAAAGAGGTGGAACGTTGAGTGAGCCAGTCAACCACCTCTTCTGCATCCTGGGAAGTAATGGCTTTCTTCTGCAGAAGATCATATATGCCACAGCCACAGGATGACGAACCACCACGACCCCTTGAACCTCTGAGTTTTGGCCTGTCTCTGCCTGTCATGTTTGTTGGAGTGAGTGACTAGCCTAGGAGTATGTGTCAGAAATGCCTCTGACACTTCACTGACTGGCTGTCTGATATGACGCAAAATAACGCACAGAACAGTAAGGTGTGTTGTAATAGCGTATGCTAATCAACGATCAGTGAGAACTAAATTGTGTGGGACACTGTAAATGAAATATAAAAACAGGGAACACCAAGAGCCCCAATAGTGTAATATGTACTGGATACGGTGGCAATAAATTCGTATTGCTAGATACTCACAAGTCAGGGTCACCAGCAGGCAACCACTGTAAAGGCAGGTGGGGAGATTGTCCTGACCCCACTCAGGATTAAGAAGTCGCTCTCTGTAGACAGGACAAAAGGGTAGCAACCCTCCACCAAGGGTGGACTCGAAATTGTATATAAGGAACAGAGGCGCCAAAAGTATAAAATTAGATAAAAGGAGCTTAAAAACCAACTTAATTGGCAAAAATGAAGGAGGAAGTGGTGGTCTTACCTCCCTCAAGCAGACACGACAACGACTGCGATTCAGACAGTCAAACACATTTATTAGAAGCTCCAAAAAATTGCAACATGTTTCGCAGGCTCAATCCCGCTTCATCAGGCAATACAGGGAGGAGTATCAAGCGATCTGCACAAGGTTTCAAGTTAAGCGCCTCTGTCTGTAAATGAAATATGATTTTCTTTTTTTTCACAAAATGGCTGTCCGATTTGACACAATGTAACGCACGGCACAGTAAGGTTTGTTGTAAATAGCGTATGCTAATCAACAATCAGTGAGAGTGAAAATTTGCGAAACACTGTAAATTATTATTTATTTATTTTTACCGCAAAATGGCTGTCTGGTATGACACATAGTAACGCACAGCATAGTAAGGTGTGTTAACATATGCTAATCAGCAATCAGTGAAAGCGGAAATTTGGGGTACACGGTATATGAACTTTGATTATTATTATTTTTTACCACAAAATGGCAGTCTTATATGACACAAAGTAACGCACAGTACAGTAAGGTTTGTTGTAAATAATTTATGCTAATCAACAATCTGTGAAAACCAAAATTGGCAGTACACTGTAAATGAACTTTGATTTTTATTTACCACAAAATGGCTGTCTGATATGACACAAAGTAACGCACAGCACATAAAGGTTTGTTGTAAATAACATGTTAATAAACAATTAGTGAGAGCGAAAATTTACAATACACTGTAAATGAACTTTGTTTTTTTAACAATAAAATGGCTGTCTGATATGACACAAATTGACACGTGTGACGCTGTGTGGGGGTCAGTAATAATCAAACACTTATGCACAGTGACAACAGGCTAGAACAGTGGCCCAGCCAGCCATATTCTACACTGTATACTGGCGTGGTGTTGCTACAACACACACCACAATGCAAAAATGTCAGTATAGCACACTGCAGGGTCAATGTCAGTACAAAAAATGACTTTTGTGATCAGGATGAGTCCTCAAAAAGACTGTTTGAGTGTCCCTAGCTGGTGCACTACTAGGAGCACAGCACTTAAGAACTAAGAAGCAACTACACAGCACAATATACAGCCTATCTAGTCAGATGAGTCCCAAAAAGGACTTTTGGTGGTCCCTAGCGGGTGAACCAGGGGTAGAAGAGCAGCTACACAGCACATTATATGCAATACAGCCTATCTAACACTGTCCCTGTATCAGCAGCAACCGCTCCTCTCCCTACACTGACTAGAGGTGTCCATACAAGGTACAATAAAAACGTTTGATTTTCCAATTTTTTTTGACCAAAACTATCAAACTGAAAAGATTATCCCATTTTTTCAATAAAATTTGATCAGACATGTTGGAAAAATCTGTATATTCGATATAATGGAACAAAATTATCTAATCGAAAAAATTGTACCATGTATGGGCACCATTAGGCAGACTGTAAAATGGCTGATGCGATTGTGACTTTTATGGGGAGGGAGTGGCCCAAGTGGTAATCATGTTGGATTGACCATCATGTCCCACCTGACTTCAAGGTGAAGGGTCAGAGAATGACCCAATGGGAAAGTATAGGGCGGAGCACAAACGGTGCGCACTGTTCGCCGCCAAGATGAGCTGGCAAACGGCTGATGTCTGCTGGGAACTACTCTGAACCCTATATTTACAATTTGTTATTAAAATGTATTTTAAAGATGTTAAGAATCCTCTTAAGCATTTTCAAGAGTCTAGTTTAGGTCTGGGAAACAATTCTTTGTTGAAAAAAATTATTTAGCCTTGAATACAGCATTCTGTAATCCACATGCTTTTATTTTCAGTCAAAACATCTCTCTTGGGAAAGTTGCCATTGTGTACCATTGTCTGCAGGAACTGCAAGTAGCAGCAGCAGTAGATAATGTAAAATGACTCAGCACAAAGCTGACTATACCCTTACACCAATTCAGTATTTCTTGATTTGGCAGCAGCAAAATACAAGCACTGCTCTTTGACAAGGATAGGTATTATTCTTAAGTCATTTAAAAAAAAAAAAGAAATGCATTATACTTGATAGGGAAGTGACATGTAAGATCAATATATTGAGGCAATTATTATGGCTTCTACTGTAGCTCTGGTAATGAAGTAACTGACACAAATAAGCTGCTATTTTGTTTTTCCTTATTAATAAACACAGCCAAAATGTCTATTTACTAAACATAAAGACAATCAGTAAGATTTATAAATGCAGATTAATATATAAAAGTTCAAGAGAGTAACCACTGGTTCACACTAGTTTAGAAGTGTTACAAAAATACTTCGGCCCTGTTCACAGTGCTCAGTTATGGTGCAGAATAATTTTGCAAGTCAACTCACTGCCCACACAATTCTATGGGGCTTAAAAGAAAAACCCTACGGGCGAAATAATCGTCAACAACCTAAGTATTGCTGTTTCTTTAATCCACTGTTTTTGCACACTGTATTTTTACTTTAAAGAGAATCTGTACTGTAAAATTCTTACATTAAAAAGCATACCATTCTATTCATTATGTTCTCCTGGGCCCCTCTGTGCTGTTTCTGCCTCTCCCTGCTGCAATCCTGGCTTGTAATTGCCATTTTTATGCAGTGTTTACAAACAAAAGTCATGGCATGTGATAGGCTGAGAGTAGCTCAGTGTGTGAGTCATACAGAGTGTGCAGGTGGCCTGGAGAGGGTGTGTATAGCTTCTATCCAATCACAAGCAGCACAACACATTCCAGCCTGACTGCCTCAGCCCGACAGAGGAAAGAACATTATATCATATAACAGAGATAATACAGCCACTGTGCAAATAGGAAAGGCTGCAGTAAGACAGTGCACATAAGAACAGCTATAGGAACATATAGGATAGAAGAAATAAGGCTCAAAATTTTGTTAGAGTCTCTTTAAGAGTACTTATTAAAAAGTTGGAATTTAGCACGAGTGTTGTAGGACCATCATTCTCTTGATATATATGACTGACTGCCATTCTTGGCATCCGGAGGCTGCACTATGCTGATGTTGAATATGGAAGTATGTTAATTGCAATTTTGTCGGTGTGCATCATGCCCTTTTCTATTTTTTGGTACTGATTCAATGGGGCTGTTCACAGCAATGCATTTTACTGATGCATTATTCTAACTTGCTGCCTGCAGGCTTTGCATTAAAGTCTATGTCCATTCACCACCGCAGTTCACACTCATTATAAAGCGTGTTATGCAACTGACTACTGTGAACCTAGCGTAAGACACAAACCATTCCATATAGCAGAACTAAAGGTAACAGATTGGAGCGGATGCGATTGGATGCTATGCAAAACAATAGGATCCATTCACATAAGCCCATTCAGAAAGGATATGTTTCATCGAGGGGAGCGCAAGTATAGGCATTATGCGATTTTTGCGTACCGGATGTACGAAGCAAGTGGTGATGGAATCAACTGGCTACAAACATTTCACTTTTTACTCACCTTTTGCCCTCCATTCGGGTCCTTTGCCACTGCTGGCAACACCGTTCGGTACCTCTGCATGGACAAAGTGGTGGAATACGGATCAGAGCCCCATCAGAAGCATTAGGTCCCCCTTGGTTTGCAACAGACCAATAAGAATCCTCCCTGGTGCTCAGGAAGGAATCCCAGTGATGTTTTGCAATCCAATGGAAGCCCGAAGCTTCTGCCGGGGCTCCAATATGTATTCTGGAGCTTCTTTCATGCAGAGGACCCAAACAGCGGTGGGAAAGGCCCCAAATTGGTGGTGGCCGGTGAAGCGGACTGGTGGCAATGCGAGCAGAACCATATTCGTGGACATGCAACGGAACCTACAGAATCCTCTGCTAACCACTCCATTGTGCATCCTGACAGTGTGAACCGTGCTTACACATGTCAAATGGAAACAAGTAGCTTGCTTCCTCAGGCCTACTATCTAGTGATGAGCTATTTCCATGATAAGCAAGCCACTTATTTCATATAAAGCCCACTGGTTTAACAAGCCCCCTCCCCCATGCAAAAAGAAACTGTATAATCATCCTCATATCTAATAAACAAAATGTGTCAACGTGTACTGAATATCAAGGAGGACACAGCAGAAAAAGCCTAATGCAAAACCTTTTTCCTGCTTGTGTGCATTAAAGTGGCAGTGCAAGAAAATACAAAATCCGAAATGCATTGCTATGCAATTTTCTTGAGCGTTCACCCTTTTTCATTTTTTCCTTCTTCTTTACTAATGACTTGTCAGAAAAAGCACTTGTAATTGCTCCAAGAAGATGATTGATTGCACAAATATCACACTGAAATGCATGAAAAATTCTTATGTGCAAATGGAAAAACATCATGATTGTATTGCAACGCTTTTGTGGATTTAATTAACATAATATAAACATTAGAGCAGGTGGTAATGGCACAGAACATACCGCCTGCTTTGAAGAGGTAATAAGAGAGCGATAAGAGCAAAGTTGATGGAGACTTACAAACAGAAGCAGTGAGATCTCTCCCAGGCAGCAGCAGCGAGAGCAGAACAAACAAGGCTTCCCCTAAATACCTTAGGTTTTTTGTTTAACCTCTTGAGTTCCTGCCTTTAAGATGTGTATTTCACATCAGAAAGCCTGCCATGTGTAAAGTTTCTTGAAGTTCTTCTACGCTGTGGCAATTAAATAGACTGTTAAGAAAGACGAATAGACGGATACAGAGCAGATTCAGGGCAAACAGTGGCAGTATAACAAAACATGCACATCTAAAGGGAAGTTGGGGATGCTTCTTTTATTGTAATGCTGTCTCTGCACGGAGAATAGGAATGTAACAAAATACTCTTCTCATGTTACCGATAGTTGGACTTCGGTAAAACATAGCACTTCTATCTCAACTGTGAAAAATGTTTATGAATTAGCACACAAAAGTCTAAAATACTGAATGCGGTATTTTCCCAACCAGCTTTTTTTTTACACCACACAGCCTTTTAGGAATGATAGCCTTTGTGGCTACAATGGGAGGGGAACATGATACCACACTTGTTACATGACCAAAGCCGATGGGTATGGAGAGATAGTGTGAATGTTGGTGTCAGCCCCATACATTTTGCTGGGGGAGGCCCCATAATTCATAGTTACCGTATGTCCCTGACTGAAGGGCAGAAAACCACACGACCAGCTAGAATGCATGTATACAGTGGTGTAACAAAGGCGCTTACGACCCCAGTGCAAGCTTTACATGGGGCCCCAATCACTGTATTGATATGGAGCCCCAAAATCTACCAAGGACCGCTGCAGTGTTTGAGAGGTGTAATCAGAATAAGAATGCAGTTTGTTAAGGATTACCACTATTCAATGCACATATAGAGGTGTTATTACCAGCATAGCACCAATGAAAAGCTAATAAGATGGATGGAGAGCCCCTAATGGGCCCCTCTGGTCCAGGGACCTCGGTGCGGTAGCAACCTCTGCATCCCCTATTGCTACGCCACTGCATGTATACCAACATTCAAAACACACAGCTATCAGACTATGCACCCAAATGTCTGTCTCTGCAATACACTTACAGTATAAGCCACTAATTTTGCTAAAATAATAAATGTCTTGTGGAAGTGGAAGAAATGCAGCCAAATGGTAATGAAGCAAAATATACAGCTGTAAAATAGTCACATTGCATGACATTCCAGCTTAGAACAATCTCATCCAGCAATAAAACGTATCCCAGTCTTCTAAACTCATAGATACTGTATATATCAGTATTATTTTTTCTGATGTGCAGCAGACCTTGTAGGCAAGGATTAGCTTTGATCTGCTGGGGTATACCTAGGACAACCATAGTCTTGACTGGTATATGAACCTTTTACAGCCAACGAGTTACTGGACTACAGCATACAGTGGGATGCGAAAGTTTGGGCAATGTTGTTAATCTTCATGGTTTACCTGTGTAAATCATTGGTTGTTATGATAAAAATTGTCAGTTAAATATATCATATTGGAGACACACACAGTGATATTTTAGAAGTGAAATAAAGTTTATTGGATTTACAGAAAGTGCACAATAATTGAATAAATTAGGCAGATGCATACATTTGGGCACTGTTATGTTATTGATTCCAAAACCTTTAGAACTAATTATTGGAACTCAAATTGGCTTGGTAAGCTCAGTGACCCCTGACCTACATACACAGGTGAATCCAATTATGAGAAAGTGTATTTAAGGGGGTCAATTGTAAGTTTCCCTCCTCTTTTAATTTTCTCTGAAGAGTAGCAACATAGGGGTCTCAAAACAACTCTCAAATGTCCTGAAGGCACAGATTGTTCACCATCATGGTTTAGGGGAAGGATACAGGAAGCTGTCTCAGAGATTTCAGCTGTCTGTTTCCACAGTTCAGAACATATTGAGGAAATGGAAATGGCTCAATTCAAGTTAAGGCTCGAAGTGGCAGACCAAGAAGAATCTCGGATAAACAGAAGCGACGAATGATAATAGTCAGAGTCAGACCAGCACCAAAGACCTACAACATCATCTTGCAGCAGATGGAGTCACTGTGCATTGTTCAACCATTCGGCGCACTTTACACAAGGAGATGCTGTATGCGAGAGTGATGCAGAGGAAGCCTTTTCACCGCCTACAGCACAAACAGAGCCGCTTGAGGTACGCTAAAGCACATTTGGACAAGCCAGCTTCATTTTGGAATAAGGTGCTGAGGACTGATGAAACTAAAATTGAGTTATTTGGGCATAACAAGGGGCGTTATGCATGGAGGAAAAAGAACACAGCATTCTAAGAAAGACACCTGCTACCTACAGTAGAATATGGTGGTGGTTTCATCATGCTGTGGGGCTGTGTGGGTAGTGCAGGGAGTGGAAATCTTGTCAAAGTTGAGGGACGCATTGGATTCCACTCAGTATCAGCAGATTCTGGAGACCAATGTCCAGGAATCAGTGACAAAGCTGAAACTGGATCTTTCAACAAGACAAAGACCCTAAACACTGCTCAAAATCCACTAAGGCATTCATGCAGAGTAACAAGTACAACGTTCTGGAATGGCCATCTCAGTCCCCAGACCTGAATATAATTGAAAATCTGTGGCATGAGTTAAAGAGAGGTGTCCATGCTCGGAAGCTATCAAACCTGAATGAACTAGAGATGTATTGTACACAAGAATGGTTCAAAATACCTTCAATCAGAATCCAGACTCTCATTGGAACCTACAGGAAGCGTTTAGAGGCTGTAATTTCTGCAAAAGGAGGATTTACTAAATATTGATTTCATTTCTTTTTTGTGGTGCCCAAATGTATGCACCTGCCTAATTTTGTTTAAACAATTATTGCACACTTTCTGTAAATCCAATACACTTAATTTCACTTCTCAAATATCACTGTGTGTGTCTCCTATAACCTATATGATATATTGTAACTGACTTTTTTATAGTAACAACCAACGATTTATACAGGAAAATCATGACGATTAACAAGGTTGCCCAAACTTTCACATCCCACTGTACATGTATCCATATCTCACACTCACATACACTTTATTGTACAGGCTGATCATTTTGTACGTGTTTATGTATATACTGACAGATGTACTCATAACCTTCACAGGCTGGAGCAAACTGTCCACAGCCCTAGGGGAGAGTACCAGATACTAGGCCAGTTTCCAACTACTGCTACATTTTAGCACTGTCCACTGGTAAAAACACACAGACAGCTCATATATGGCTATACAATAAGACCAATTTTTTTTCCTGCTAGGCAACATATGAATACATGCTATGCATATCACCTGCAGTTCTGGGCTTCATCAGGTGGTTGTGGAATGCTTCTAAGTAAACATTCAATTTGGGGGAGAAGTTCAATGCTGGGATAGTTTTAAAATGTATACTTTTCCATTTATAATTACTTTTTTGGGACTACAGTAGAATCTTGCTATAGTAAACTTTGATATAGTAAACTTTTGGATATAGTAAACTCAGTCCTTAGGTCCCAGCAAATGCGTCTGTATAAGTATACAATGTATGACCAATTCTGATATAGCAAACTTCTGATATAGTAAACTAATTTTCCTGGTCCCTTGGAGTTTACTATAAAGGGATTCTACTGTATTTCTCCTATTGTTACTATTGAAAAATATAGGCAATTCCTAGGCTTTTCAAGGTCATTTTCATGACTTTTGTCAGGGCCTGTACACACTGCTGCGCTTGCGCTGTGTTTTTAAAAACGCATGCGTTTTTAAAATCGCAAGGTCTTTTGAAAAAGAATGAAAATCGTGATGACTTGTACACACTGGTGCGTTGCGTTTTTAGAAAAACGCAATCGCAGTGCCTGCTGCGCTTTTTTAAGCGCAGCACATGAAAAACGCATTAAAAACGCATGCGCTTGCGTTTTTGCCTGCGTTTTTCAGAAGTCAGTATCCCAGAAGACTCTGCAATCTCCTGATTCCTGTTGAAATGTAAACTAGAAAAAAAACAAAGGATTCTTTAGCCAATCAGCAATTACAAGAAAAACGCAAACGCACAAAAAACGCAGGCAAAAGCGCATGCGTTTTTAAAACTACATGCACTTTAACGCATGCGCTTGCGATTTTGCTTGCGTTTTTCAGTGTGTACAGGCCCCACAAATCCCCTTTCCCCAATTAAGTAAGCCTGCCCAAGTTAGGGACTGTCACTAGAAACTAGTAAGCATAACGTCTTACATTTTTGGGATAAAGCACTACAAAAAGATGGCTTTTAAAAGAACTACTGAATACATAACACTACTGAATAACAATTTCTCTATGTAACCTCGCCACACTTTGACTAATATCCCGGCAGTCCTAGGTTTAACGGTTTTTGTTCAATTGACTTGATACATGTTATGTCACTCAATTATTGTGCTTAACTAACTAGCAAAAATAAGTGTACAGCTGGAGAAAGCTACTACTGCTCCTCTGACGCTGCCCCTCTCTGCCAATCCATCCACAAACCGCCAATTACCCAAAGAATCCAGTTCAAACTTCTAACCTATGATAAAAAGCTCTCTGCCAGTTGTACCCTCCTTACATTTCCTCACTAACCTCCAGATACAATTACACCCTGTTCCTTCGCTCTTTCCATGAAACACTCCTGTCCTCTAACCTGGTCACCCGGTGGCTGGATAGTGTAATGGTTAAGGTCTCTGCCTCTGACGCAGGAGACCAGGGTTCGAATCTCGGCTCTGCCTGTTCAGTAAGCCAGCACCTATTCAGTAGGAGACCTTAGGCAAGTCTCCCTAACACTGCCACTGCCTATAGAGCGCGTCCTAGTGGCTGCAGCTCTGGCGCTTTGAGTCCGCTTGGAGAAAAGCTCGATATAAATGTTATTTGTCTTGTCTTGTCTTGACCTCTTCTCAATGTCGCATCCAGCACTTCTCACAACTCTTTTTTGGAACTCTCTCCCACAGCATATTCATCATGGTCCAAGTGTATGCAGAAACCTTCAAACACACCCTTTAAAAGCACCTCTTCAGACAAGCTTATAATTTGTCAGTCACATGTTGAGGCTCACTGTCTGGTCTCAAAGCCTTTTTGTCTCCTAATCTAGTGTCTTCCCCCCAATACCCTCAAGATCAGCGCCGGGCAAACTGCAGCCCGCATGCCGCATCCTGCCTGCTCAGAGGCACCCTGATTCCTCTCCCACTCGCCCTCCTCCAGTGTGTAATACGTTGGCACATCCTGATGGCATGTCATGTGATGCGCAGTTGCCATGGAGATCCAATGCTGGAATCAGTGATTGGGTGAGTTTTAAGTTACCCCCAGTTACCGCCCACTCGCGGCTCTGCAGGGAGGGAGTGGGGAGGAGAGAAATGTAAGGAACACGGCCCGCAGTCCGCAGCATGCAGCTTGGACCACGCAAAGTTTGCCCAGCCCTGCTCTAGATTGTACTGTTAGGGCAGTGTCCTGCTACTCTTTCCTGTTTCTGCTGTACTATCAAATGAGCATGTAATGGTATTGCTAGTGTTTTAAACTACACATGAACTATGTATGCAAAGTATACTTGTGTTGCTGGATGTTTTGATTGTACCATGCATTAAACTACTTATATATCTACACTCCTCACTATTGTCATTGTCTGTTTTGTACTCTGTACAGCCCTACAGAATATTCAGGCACTGTATAAAAATTATAACAACAATTCCTCTGTTTTGTACTCTGTACAGCCCTACAGAAAATTCAGGCACTGTATAAAAATTATAACAACAAATCTATCATGTAAATAAAATAGATGTGTACAATGTACAGTCATAGTAATCATTGCTATTGAATGATAAAACAAAAAAACAGCCTCCCAGGAAGCCATTAAAGTAGTTGACACTGCTACAGACCATGGGGGCAATGGAGAAGGTGTGTTGTTGTGTACCCTCCATTTTTTTTTTTTTTTTTTTTTTTAATCAGCTTTTATTGTACACAATAACACGCCAAATAAAATATATTTCAAAAGATTCTGCAGCAGTCCATTATCAGTTTTTCTTTTTTAACACAACTTGGTCCATTAAATTAGTAAGACATGTAAAAACAAAAGTAAACTACCGGTACTTCTAAAATACTGAAATGCACAGGGATACATTAGTCCACTCCACCTAGCAATGCATTTTCTAAGATCAATATATACCAGTATAGACCACTTAATCTTCATCTTCACTCTTTTGCAGATGGCTGTTTCTTGGATGTAAATGAGAATGAGCCATGGTAAGCACCATACATGACCAAAAAGGGGGTGCGAAATAGGAAACAAAATGTACTGGGCTACTTATAGGTAGGGCTAATATAAACTGCTGCAGCTCTCTGGTTTTATATAAAACTACACTCATCTTTATTATGGAACTGCTCAGCTGAACTAAATCCCACCTTAAATCACCCTTGAAATAATGAAATCTTACAGCATACATATAAACAGTACAACACATGTACAAAGAGTTGTGAAGCAAGAAGGCTTGGCTAAGAAAAGATGTCGTAATACAACTTGCTTTCTATTACAAAACATTTTAACACAAGCCGAACTTGAAAAATATGTAATTAACTTTTAAAATGGTCCAACAGACTAACTTCTATATTTATCTCAGTACTCCACTTTAAAGAGACTCCGTAACAAAAATTACATCCTGTTTTTTATCATCCTACAAGTTCCAAAAGCTATTCTAATGTGTTCTGGCTTACTGCAGCACTTTCCACTATCACAGTCTCTGTAATAAATCAACTTATCTCTCTCTTGTCAGACTTGTCAGCCTGTGTCTGGAAGGCTGCCAAGTTCTTCAGTGTTGTGGTTCTGTGATGCATCTCCCCTTTCCTGGCCCCTCTATGCACACTTCCTGTGTATAATGCTCTCTTGAGATACAAAAGGAAGGCTGTATACAGCCTGCTTGTGTATGGATGTATTTTCTATGTGTGGACATACTGTACATCAACCTACTTCCTGTTTTGGTGGCCATTTTGTTTGTTTATAAACAAACTTTTTAAAACTGGTTTTAACCACTTTTAATGCGGCGAGGAGCGGCGAAATTGTGACAGAGGGTAATAGGAGATGTCCCCTAACGCACTGGTATGTTTACTTTTGTGCGATTTTAACAATACAGATTCTCTTTAAGTTAAACATCCATTTTTAGAATATTATAGTCTGCTGTATGAACTATTAAATTCCCAAAGTATTCTCCACCTAGGCTCCAGGAATATATACTAATAAAACATAAAGTAGCTGGAAGGCAGATTTTACCCCACTATAAACTTTTAAACTTTACTATAAGGCAGCAGTAAAAGAGACACTGAAGTCTCTTTTTTTTACCGTATTTTCTTATCCAGTCAGCATCACCATTAAATCCTAAGCAGATTCGCCGCATTCCCCCAGCAAAATGAGTGATCTGTGGCTTAGAAATAGACCTGCAAAGTTCCATGACTTTGCAGGTCACAGATTGTGCTGCCCTGGGGAGGCAGAGCTTTGCGCTGTAGTTCTGCCTCCTATCCAGTCAATCTCAGTGAAAGAAGACTGAGAGGGGCGAGGAGATGTGGCAATCAGCATAATTTGACTGGAGAGGAGGCAGAGCTACGGCACAAAGCTCTGCCTCTTGCAGGAAGAAGAAGGATGTGTGCCCTGGAGCTTTGCAGGGCTATTTCTAAGCCATAAATCACTCATTTTGCTGTAGGGATGCAGCGAATCTGCTTAGGATTTAATGCTGATGCTGATTGGATAATACATGAAGGTAAAAAAAATATACTTCAGTGTCTCTTTAAATCAACTGTAAAAATAAATATAAAAAAACTATAGAAATCCACAATATTTTCACTGCACACAGACATATCTAACATTTTTTCCTGGTGTTAAAACAGTTGTTAAATGATTTCCAGAGCAGCCTAGCACATTGCAGAATGTTTTTTCTTCTCATCTGCATGCAAACAAGGCTACCCATTGTTCCATATTCTGATTCCAAAGATTCCAGGCAAGGGAAGAGAAATTGTCTGTCAGTCACTTTCCTACTTGAAGATTGCTGCATTAATAATGCACTAACAATAAGTTGATGAATGCTCTCCTTGTGAAAACTTTCATTTGATTTTAAGTAAGCTTAGACTATGTTTTAGATTTTAGAACCTTACATGACTGAGTTTGATACCCCTGGACTAGAACGTCGATTATTGGCGGGGAGGAAGTGGCAATTGTCCTCCTCTAGTCTGTCCCTAGGAATGCCCCTTTCACGTTTCATTTATCTCTCCTGATATTACTGTCACTGCACAGTGCACAGAAGAGGTGCAACATGTGTGGTCTTTGAGATATTGAGCTTGGAACTATAGTGGACTAATAGCGGAGGTACAGCTATCAGTACACTATTCTTCTGATCTATCGTTCTGAGGCTCAGAGCACATGGTCCCTCCTTTAAAACGCTCCCAATTTGCATTATATAAAAAAATGGGATCCATTAACAATTTGGAGAAGAGCTTAGTTGGCAAAATGTGTCCAAACTTCTGGAGCCTCCACAGTATCTCACAGCTTCTCAGTAATAATCCTAATATTTATAATCCTAACAGTTGTATAGCACTTTCCTCCTGTTGGACTCAAAGCGCTCAAGAGCTGCAGCCACTAAGTTCACACTCAAGGGGCCACCTTGCAGGAAGTCTTGCCCAAGGACTTTTTATAGAATAGGTACTGACCCTAACCAGGATTCAAACCTTGGTTTCCCATGTCAAAGGCAGAGCCCTTAACCAGTACACTATCCGGCCACTCCCTCCATATTCTTCCACCATCCTAAAAATGTGTTCCAGCTTTCCAGCAGTTGTGCTTCAAAGTACATACCAGCATGGGGGTGCCAGATATTCAGTTTTTCTTAAAGCATGTCTCCAACTTTGTGAGGGCTGCTGTAGCATGCTTCTATCTAAACATGCTGTGCCAGCTTTGTTGGGGGCCCTGCAGGAACTCAACTCATCCCCACAGTGTGGAACCTTGCTGGATTGGGAACTGGTGTGTGGCAATATCCTGAAGCAACTCCTAAAACTGGGTGCGGAACAGCCAAACTCTGCTACCAAGGTGAGGTTGTGGAAGACAGTTTCATGTCATGGCAGGATTGAGCACAGCAACAACACACAAGGTAGTTATAATGCATCAGCAAGGTCTCTCCCAGACAAAGATTTCAAAGCAGACTGGGGTTTCAAGATGTGTTAAGATGTGCTCTTCAAGCTCTTTCGAAGAAGCACAAAGAAAGGGGCAAAGTTGAGGATAGCAACATAGGAACATAGGAAGTGGAGTGCAGAAAAATAGCAGCAGGTGCTCTGGACTGATGAATCAAAATTTGAAATATTTGGCTGTAGCAGAAGGCAGTGTGTGCATCGAAGGGCTGTAGAGCAGTACAATAATAAGTGTCTGCAGGCAACAGTAAAGCATGGTGGAGGTTTGTTGACTGTTTGAGGCTGCATTTCTGCAAATGGAGTTGGAGATTTGGTCAGGATTAATGGTGTTCTCAATGCTGAGAAATATAGGTAGATATTTATCCATCATGCAATACCATCAGGGAGGCATATGCTTGGCCCCAACTTTATTCTGCAGCAGGACAACAACCCCCAGCATCCAGCCAAAGTCATTAAGAACTATCTTCAGCATAAAAAAGGAGTCCTGGAAGTAATGGTATGGCCCCCCACAGAGCCCTGATCTCAATATCATCCACTCTGTCTGGGATTACATGAAGAGACAGAAGGATGTGAGTAAACCTACATCCACAGACGATCTGTGGTTAATTCTCCAAGTTGTTTGGAACAACCTACTAGCCAAGTTCCTTCAAAACTGTGTGCAAGTGTACCTAGAAGAATTGATGCTGTTTTGAAGATAAAGGGTGGTCACATTAAATATTGATTTGATTTCTCTTTTTTTTATTCACTGCATTTTATTTATTGATGAAAATAAATGATTAACACTTCAATTTTTGAAAGAATTCTTTGTTTACAGCATTTTTTCCACACCTGCCTAAAACTTTTGCACACTACTGTATATACTGTATATGTATATTGAATACATTGAGAGTAATGTTTGTTGTATTAACATAGAAGATTTTATTCTTACTTTTACTTTAGTAAAAAAAGAAGTTACCAACTATATCAATATATTTATCATCTAAATGTATGCATAAGCCAAATTCATATTTTTGACAAATGTTGGGATTTATGGTCCCTCTAAATAGCTTCTGTATACATAAGCAATACGTGGGCATTTGAAGTGCAGAAACCAAGGCAGGTATAGTTTAGCAGCTGAATGGCAGGCTGCCTCACTGAATTAGATTTGAGTGTTAAATTTCAGTTCACTGATAGGTTGCAAGACTTACGTTTCAGTCTAAAATATAGGACAGATGATTTTTTTTTCCTTAAAAAAAAGTCATAGATACACAACACTAACTTTTAAAGCTCTTAAGAACAGGACTTCTATGCTATCTCTAGCTTACATTGTAGCTCATAAATGAAAGAATTCCCAAAGGAGAAAATTATGATTGGTGTCTCCTGTCATGGGTTCCTACCTTACAGAAGAACCCCAAGCAGTTCAGTTGGATTCCTCAGAGCCCTATAATTGCAAGTGTAATTTTTACCAAAAAATAAGCCCATCGTAAGAAAAAGAACGTAGAGGGAGAAGGCGCCCCAAAATAGGAACAATGGGTGTAATAACGTATAAAAATATAGAAATAAAAATGGCTTACCTCTAAGAAGAAGGGGCAATGCCAAAAAAATTAAAATAAGTTTAATAATTAGGGACAAAACAATGATAATGCATTTATGATATACAAAGCAGAGGTCATGTGACTGTTTCTGCTCCTTGTTTGGGAAAGTGAACTGACAGGCTCCCCTATGTAACAGTAGCAGAGTTACTAGATTAAGGCCCCTTCCACAGTGGCCCATTTTCATTGCGTTGCGTTTCCCTTTTTTACCGCAGGGTAACACTATAGTGATGAAACCTATGGGGCCTTTCATACCTACCACAGTGCAATGTGCTGCAAGTATTAAATGAAACAGGACGACAACAACGTGTTATCGGCAAACACCCACAGCGACGTGCAGCAACCAGAAGTCATGTAAGTTTAGGGCGACGGAGATATTTTAAAATGTTTGGCATTCACGTTGCGGTGAGCATCCACGGAAGCCTATATTTTCAATGCACTTTTGCACAATTTCTAACTTCGGTCACAGGAAGTGAGCGCTAGAGAACCTTACCTCCTGCTTGGCTTGCAACCAGAAGGGAGATTACCGCGCATTGCCATGGTACTCTTCAAAGGCTGTGTGAAACCGGCCTAAGGGTTGGAGTTGTAGTGAGGGACGAATATAGCCATATCTCTCTTCCTAGGTAGCAAGAAGGCAGCGCTGCAAAGTTCAGATAGACTGTTCAGATAGACTCTGCTGGGGGAACTACAGGGCTCAGCAGCTGATCACTGTTGTCCACATACTAAAAGGATTTTATGGGCATTTTGACATTTAAATATCTTCTTAAATTATTGTTGGGGGTGTAAGGGTTGGTAATAGAAAAAAAAATCTCAAATTATAGAAATAATAAAATAAATGTAAAAAGTATAAAATAAGCTAAATGAGCTTACAAGAATATTTTTTTTCTCATAATGGCTGTCCAGTAGCAGAAATGTATGAGAATATAAAAAAAAAATTACATTAGCCAATAGTAGCCAACATTATTACTGAAGTGCTGTACAGGTAACACAATACAGCTCATTAAGATGTAAATTAAATAATTAATGAGTAAGCTGTGTTACCTGTGACACAGTCCTGAAATTTACAGTTATTTGCTTGTTTAGTAATCATTAAGTTAATTCACATGTAGATGCACAGGGACTTTTATTAATATGCTGGAACAAAACAATAGTAAAAAATAAATAAAACGGGTTCACTTTGTCTAGTCCCCTTCTGTTCATGATGATTTTCAGTAAGTTACACACCTTATCTGGCTATAGAAGTATGCAGATCAGGTGTTCTGACGTTCTTCTGACTTTCCTAGCCTGCATAAGTGCTTCACTTGAGTACCATAAAAATCAATGTAACCAGAGCATTTGCACTGCAGCCAGACAAATGGCAGCTTCTGTGTTCTCTCATAACAGGTGTACTTTTAAATCATTAGAGCCCATGCTGTGCCTGTACTATATCCCACTGTTGACAGTTATAGTGACACACTTACAAAAAAGTCTAAGGACCCAAGCGTAAAAAAGTGTGAACCTGAACCAAGTACAATTATTTAAAATAAACAAATTATGTACATACTTACCTCACTGTGAATTCCTCTCAGAAGCTCACCATTTTATTCTCACAATCCCTTCCAGTTCTGACAAGGACCACAATTCACTAGGCTTATCTCCTGTCTTTAACAATGATTGTGAGCCACTTTTACTGTTATCACCAAGGTGATAAGTCCTCTAGTATTCACTATGCAATTTACCTCAGGCAAACCTTAAAATAAGGATTCTGCCCTGAAGTTAAAGGAGTGATTCCTAAAGATAACCACTGAAACCTAAAGCCCCATACACACGGGGTACGGCCGTCGCCGTAGCCACGTGGCACGCGCGTGTTGCGGCGACAGGTCGCCCGTGTGTATAGCGCGCGCCCCGAACCGTCGCCCGTCGGAGCTGTCGCCAGGCGATTGACATGTTCAATCGCTGGCTACAGCTGTCGCCGCGACTTCGCCAGAACTGTCGCTAGTCCCACGTGAGTACGCGGGCTAGCGACAGGAGACCTACGCGAGTGAATGGAGCATCCGGCCGCGGGATGCTCCATTCACAAACAGCTTCCGCCGCGTCTCTGCCTTTCTGGCGAGACGTGTGGACAGCTGTCGCCGGCAGGGAGCTGTCGCTCCCTGTTCGCGTGCGCGCATGCTACGGGGGACAATTGTCCCCCGTGAGTATGTAGCTTAAAGGCCCATACACACGGCATACAAATGTCTCTCAAGACAGGCGACGCAGCACAGTTTGTGCAACAACTGCTCCGTGTGTATGCAGCAAGTGACAAAGACCGTCTGCCGACAAGCCCTAGCATGAGAGATCAAACCATTCAATCTCTCACAAACTTTTGTAGTGCAGACCGTCTTGCAATTTAGAGTTGTTGTGTTGTATGTACGAATGTCTTAAAGACGGACAGCTTGTGGACTTCTTGGAAGCAGACAATGATGATCACTTTACAAGTCTGTGAAATTGTCAGGCATTAAATCAAAAATCAATTCTTTATTTTAATCTGGTAAACAAGTAATAAGGATGCTAACCAGGCAATCCAAAAGTTACAAATCATTAATTTTCTTCTCCAGAAAAGATAATTCCCCAATTTTCCTGGCTCTTATTTGGTACATTTGCCGCACAAAGGAAGTTGTAGGGCATGCTGGGTTTTCTTTTTTTTTTCTTTACTTTCCCCTCAGACATAACTAAAGCAGCCTGATTGGCTGAAGCCTCTTTCCCTCCCGTTTTCCCTCCCACACCTCTGTTCCTCTCTGATTGGCCAATATTTCTCATGCTGAGACAATGCACTTTCTACTGCAGAGCTGGCTGTGAGTTTCTGAAGACTGGGAGGAGGTCTGACAAAGCATACACAGACAGAGAAATTATGTCAGGATTGGCTTCAAGATAGATAGAAATTTTCTCTTTTTTTACTATAGAGAAATCACTAAAATCAAAATGTGGACAGTGCAATACATATGTCATGTAAGTAGAGCAAGTATTTATCTACTTATACTGTATATGTGATGTTGTTTTTTTTTTTTTCTGAAATAGTATGGCTGACAGCTCCTCTTTAAGGTGTAGTGATAAGCTTTCACAGTAAGGGCTCAATTCACTAAAGTGTGATAACTGCTATCACAGCAGTTATCACGCGAGCTGCCACACGCAAAGGTTAGCGCGTGAACAGCGTTACTTCGCGTGATAAGCGAAGATTTGCGCGCGATCACGTGCGCTTTTCACGTGAAAAGTGCACGTGATGGCGCATACCCATTGTAAAATCTGTTCATACTCTAATTTACATTCATTTACATTCTTAAAGGAATAATCAGGTGTTTAAAAAAAAAAAAAAAAAAAGAAGCAGATCTACTTACCTGGGGCTTACTCCAGCCCCTAGCAGCTTATGTGTCCCTTGCCGCAGCTCCGATCTCAGCTGTTCTCCCGGAGTCTGCGCTAGGTTGGTGGCTTTTGTGCCTGCGAGAGCACAGCTTGCGATCACATAGACGGGAGCGTTCTGCGCAGGTGTGACAGTGAGCAGCGCGGCCACACGCTTGTGCAGGCACAGAGGATGCCAACCTCACCGGGTCGGCGACTACACCGGAGGGGACTCCAGGAGACTGGCTGGGAGCAAAGTTGCGGCAAGGAACACATAAGTTGCCAGGGGCTGGAGTGAGCCCCAAGTAAGTAGATCTGCTTCCTGTTTCCTTGAAATTTATTACAGGTACATTACTGTGGAATGTTTGTCGGTTGTGTGTTCCAAAGTGACCAGAAACAACACCTGGTCTCTCAGAGAGCTTTGGGGCAGAAGCCTGCATAACTAAATGGCCTAGGCTAAACATCACTGAGAGGGCGGTAACATCACTGGGAGGGTGATATACAACAATATATAGGTACAGGAAGTGTTGCTGATGCTGAAGCCAGGATAATTAGCATAAAATTGGGTATCCTAAATGTGGTACATTCTACTTTATGTCGTTATGGTGTCTCTTTAAAGGACAACTGTAGTGAGAGGTATATGGAGGCTGCCATAATTATTTCCTTTTAAGCAGTACCAGTTACCTAGCAACCCAAGAATTACAATTCAATGACAATATTGTCAGAAACACCTGATCTGCTGCATGCTTGTTCAGGGTCTATGGCTAAATTATGAAAAAGGGATACCAGAGAGCACTGCTTCCATAATATGAGTGGATAGAGCAAATGTGCGTATCTAGAGTATACAGGATCTTCTAAAAAAATTAGCATATTGTGATAAAGTTCATTATTTTCTGTAATGTACTGATAAACATTAGACTTTCATATATTTTAGATTCAAAGACACACAAAAGAAGTAGTTCAAGCCTTTTATTGTTTTAATATTGATGATTTTGGCATACAGCTCATGAAAACCCAAAATTCCTATGTTAAAAAATTAGCATATTTCATCCGACCAATAAAAGAAAAGTGTTTTTAAAACAAAAAAAAAAAAGTCAACCTTCAAATAATTATGTTCAGTTATGCACTCAATACTTGGTCGGGAATCCTTTTGCAGAAATGACTGCTTCAATGCGGCGTGGCATGGAGGCAATCAGCCTGTGGCACTGCTCAGGTGTTATGGAGGCCCAGGATGCTTCGATAGCGGCCTTAAGTTCATCCAGAGTGTTGGGTCTTGCGTCTCTCAACTTTCTCTTCACAATATCCCACAGATTCTCTATGGGGTTCAGGTCAGGAGAGTTGGCAGGCCAATTGAGCACAGTAATACCATGGTCAGTAAACCATTTACCAGTGGTTTTGGCACTGTGAGCAGGTGCCAGGTCGTGCTGAAAAATGAAATCTTCATCTCCATAAAGCTTTTCAGCAGATGGAAGCATGAAGTGCTCCAAAATCTCCTGATAGCTAGCTGCATTGACCCTGCCCTTGATAAAACACAGTGGACCAACACCAGCAGCTGACATGGCACCCCAGACCATCACTGACTGTGGGTACTTGACACTGGACTTCAGGCATTTTGGCATTTCCCTCTCCCCAGTCTTCCTCCAGACTCTGGCACCTTGATTTCCGAATGACATGTAAAAGTTGCTTTTATCTGAAAAAAGTACTTTGGACCACTGAGCAACAGTCCAGTGCTGCGCCTCTGTAGCCCAGGTCAGGCGCTTCTGCCGCTGTTTCTGGTTCAAAAGTGGGTTTATGCTTCCATCTGCTGAAAAGCTTTATGGAGATGAAGATTTCATTTTTCAGCACGACCTGGCACCTGCTCACAGTGCCAAAATCACTGGTAAATGGTTTACTGACCATGGTATTACTGTGCTCAATTGGCCTGCCAACTCTCCTGACCTGAACCCCATAGAGAATCTGTGGGATATTGTGAAGAGAAAGTTGAGAGACGCAAGACCCAGCACTCTGGATGCGCTTAAGGCCGCTATTAAAGCATCCTGGGCCTCCATAACACCTGAGCAGTGCCACAGGCTGATTGCCTCCATGCCACGCCGCATTGAAGCAGTCATTTCTGCAAAAGGATTCCAGACCAAGTATTGAGTGCATAACTGAACATAATTATTTGAAGGTTGACTTTTTTGTTTTAAAAACACTTTTCTTTTATTGGTCGGATGAAATATGCAAATTTTTTGAGATAGGAATTTTGGGTTTTCATGAGCTGTATGCCAAAATCATCAATATTAAAACAATAAAAGGCTTAAACTACTTCAGTTGTGTGTATTTGAATCTAAAATATATGAAAGTCTAATGTTTATCAGCACATTACAGAAAATAATGAACTTTATCACAATATGCTAATTTTTTTTTTAGAAGATCCTGTAGGCTAATTGTAAACAAGAGAAAATATCTCAACGCACCTTTTTTGCAAAAAAATATATAGGGTATTTTTATTAATCTTAAATAGTACATAAATAGCTACACAATACAACACATCATATACCACACAACAGGGTAAACAACACAATAATAAATACACCCCATAATAAGGGTTGGGTGGCTGCAGAAAGTAGATATTATTATATATATATATATATAAGGGCGTAATAGCAGCTGGCAGCAGGAAGAAAAAAATTCAAAAAATCAACAATAAGGAAAGGAAAAATCCTCTATCACAATATACTATCTAAGGAGCAGAGAACTGCAGCCTCTAGGTCTAATAAGAATGGTAATAATCACATCTCACATCAATAATGGCAGTCAAGACAGTGAAAACAAGGTACAAAATATCCTCCCAAAAATATATATAATATAGGTCCAATACAGTGAGTGGGAGCATATAAAAGGCATGTATACCATGCTGCATATACGTGTGTAAATCAATGCAAATTACAACGTGCAATTGTATCAGCTATAGAGGGGAGTCCTATCTCCCTAAAGCACAATCAGTAGTAAAGTCCTATAGTCCAATAAGAGAGGGATGCCAGCGCAAAGTAAACAATTAAAAAATGTCAAGGGCAGATCTCTGCAGGTTACCTGCTCCGCCGTTGTGCGCCAGTGCCTGTGAAAACCGCCGCAGCCACCCTGAGAACAGGGCCTTACACGTGTGTAGCCGGGTACCGCCGGCTTCCTCAGAGACCACTGAGGAAGCCGGCGGCATCTCTCTCTCATTGGACTATAGGACTTTACTCCTGGTTGCACTTTAGGGATATAGGACTCCCCTCTATAGCTGATCCAATTGCACGTTGTAATTTGCATTGATTTACACACGTATATGCAGCATGGTATACATGCCTTTTATATGCTCCCACTCACTGTATTGGACCTATATTATATATATTTTTGGGAGGATATTTTGTACCTTGTTTTCACTGTCTTGACTGCCACTATTGATGTGAGATGTGATTATTACCATTCTTATTAGACCTAGAGGCTGCAGTTCTCTGCCCCTTAGATAGTATATTGTGCTAGTGGATTTTTCCTTTCCTTATTGTTGATTTTTTGAAATTTTTCTTCCTGCTGCCAGCTGCTATTACGCCCTTATATATATATAATAATACCTACTTTCTGCAGCCACCCAACCCTTATTATGGGGTGTTTTTATTATTGTGTTTTCTACCCTGTTGTGTGGTATTTGATGTGGTGTATTGTGTAGCTATTTATGTACTATTTAGGATTAATAAAAATACCTTCTATATTTTTTGCAAAGAAGGTCTATGGCTAAATGTCTTAGAGGCAGAGGCTCGGCAAGATAGCCAGGCAGCTAGTATTGCTTAAAAGGAAGTGAATATGGTAGCCTCCATCTACCTCTCCCTACAGTAGTCCTTTAAGCCAAGGATTCATACTACAGATGACAAGACACAATAACTGATGTAAAATCCACTTATCCAGTAAAAAATAAAAATGTGAGCACATAGAGAGGATTCATAATTTATTCACCCACTGACCCCTTTAACACCATAGGATTTAAATGGATGGTACATTTAATTACTTACATTAACCCCTTCTGAACAGCAGTGATTAAAATCTACACCCTGTTTTAGCTGCTTATTTGTCCCAGGGCGTAGATTTCACATACCACTGTCCACTCGCTTTGCATTCAAGCTGGCAGCAGAGCTTCAGTATATCGGCAGGAGCCAATTTCATTGGCTCCTGACCCAGTGATTGCTGTGAGTCAATCACAGCAATCACATGTCTTAAAAGGGTACAGACAGCTCTGGACTTAAAGAGGCCACAGTGGTTGACATAAGACATGTTTATGTATTTTTCAGTTTATAAAAGATCCAGATGTTAATACAGTATTGAATCGGATTTACTAAGATTTTTCAAGAAGAAAGACATTTTGCAGTACTTGTCCTGGATTTACAACAAGAAATTTTCACTTCAGCTCCATGCATTTGGTTGTGATTGCACAATCAAGCTTTGTTTACACTAAAGGTTTCAAGTGTTTTAAATACCACATCTTAAAGTTAGTAAACAATGCCATGTGAAGTCCCCATTCATGGCAATATGCTAGTTCACAAACAAGGCATTTTGGGGCATTATGTTTGATGGTATACACGTTAATGTGGTGCGATGTGTCAGGACATTGTTCACCGTGACAAACCTCAAGTGTCTAGTCAGTCAATGCTTCCTGATAAGGCCTTCAAAAACCTCTTGGATAAAAGCACACAAGCACTGTATCCACTTTTCCAGGCAAACTATGTAAACTGGGCATGAATCTGGCCACACACCATTCAATCTTGATTTTTACAATCATTACATCTATGTAGTATGAAGCCTGGTACACATGGGCAGATCTGCAGTCAATCTCATGGCACCTAATTATTCTCGTTCTGATGGAAATGCCACAAAGGAGTGTGATGGCTCTTCTGACCAACCTTTTGTTCAGTCCAAGCTCCTACAAGTTCCTATTATGGTATATAAATTGATAATTTGCACATGCACACACTGATCAACATTTACCAGTATGCCAGATCACTCAGCAACCAATATTTTAGATATCAATTCAGTTATCAATTGATTCCAAGTACATGTTAGCCTGCAGAAGAATTCATAGTTACATAGTTTTGTTGAAACAAACATTCAGACATCACTCATTGGACCAGAAGTGCAAACTAGCTAATGTATACTAGGCATAAGAGCAAACAGGCTGAATATGTGTTGAAAATATTGCTTTATAGTTCATACATGAAAGTGCTAAGACTGCAAAATCAGAATTCTATAGTGCATGGCTAGCTTTATCTTTCCACAATCCTTGCTATGGTCTATCATCGCCCACGGGAGGGATGCAAACTTTTACCACCTTATAGCATCCAAATTTTAAAACAGAAATCCTGACCGACTTTGTTAGGTGACTTAAGTTCTTCACTATTTTTAGTATTCTTCAGTCCAGGACATGGTTAGTAAATCTGATGCAATGTGCATTAATTCATAATTTAAGCTACAAAAACTGTTTTATTTTTTCATTATGTTATTTATGAATTACAGTAGTAATATTTATATTTTGTGTGTACATATATTAAACTAAGCTTTACTGCTCTGGTATTTATTTGTGCCTTACAATAAAACAACTAAGTTGACTAATAAGAAACACAATCAAGATACCATTTACTATAAAATGTCAACTTGACTCATATCATAATTTACTCCCCTCTAATGCACATAAATATTGCTGTTTAAATTAAAAATTGTAACAAGTACAGCAATAAAAATGTTCTTGATAATCAGCTTACCAGTTTTCCAAAATTGTCATGCATACCACTTCTCTCACTCCAGGATTGCTGGCTTTGTCCAGACTACAGTTGTGCAGATTCCACGTGGTCAACCTGAGCACAGGTTTCCCCTCCCTAACACCTCCAAAGACTTCTACAGGGGGACGGGTAGAGATCAGCTGAGTGGGACCTCCTGGAGGAAAGTCAAGGTCCTCACTCTGTAAACTAAGGGAAGTTGGACTTGGATGAGGTTTAGCTATGAAGTGCAGGCCCCCATTGGTATGTGTGGATGGTGGTCGAGACCTTTGTACATATACTTGGTGCTTGATTTTATCCAGAAAAGATGAGCAAATTGAATCCACTTTTAGTAAATCCTCAATGCTTTTCAGGGGACCATGCTGTGTACGGTATTGGATAATATCCTGGGCCATTTCTTCCGTTAACCCTCTTAGGTTCATCAGCTGGGAAGCTGTTGCAGTATTAATATTGACCCTTGTTACAGACAGATGTTGGCTGTGATGTCCATGGTCTAGGTCTTTCCGCAATGAGTTGGGTGAGTGCTGGGCTGATCCACTTTTACTACTAACACAAATCTCAAACTTTACCTGCTCCAACTTTGCAGCACCCACCCCACTAACCAATGCGAGGTCCTCCACCTTCTTGAAACCTCCAATATACTCTCTATATTCCACTATATTTTGTGCTACTTGCCTTGTCACCCCTGGCAAAGTCATGAGTTCTTCCTCGGTGGCAGTGTTGATATTTAGCCTCTCTTGGCTCACAAGGATGTTGCTGAAATTGCATGCTGCGCTGAACTTGCGGTTTTTCTGACAGAGATCTGATGGGTCCTTTGGTATGGACCGATGACAGCCAAGGTTTCCCCCCATTCTGTAACTCTTCAGGAAGCTGAAGTAGGACTAGCAACAAGTATGATAAATCAACAGAAATATATGTTTATCTAGTGTCTGGAGCTAGACACAAAGTAAGTACAAAGGAGATCCAGAATCATCACCGTTCACATAAGGAACAGAAGATTAGAAGTGATATAATGGAGGTATCCATGTGTTTAAAACGCTGAGTTTCAGTTGTGATACCACACACAGAGTCCCATAACATGATGAGTACTTGATACCATTCCTTGCATAATAATGATACTGTCAGTCCAAAGGGTGTAAATGGTTGCAGACCATGGGAACAGATCTTCGGCACAGCATCCCTGCCAGATTTGTTAGGTCCTCTGCAGTTTGTCCCAGTCTGTTTCCCCTACTCACTGTCAGTGCTCCATGACTCCTAAAGCATAACACGCCTCTCAACAGCTGACACCTCCTTTCTGCACAAAATATCTCAAAGAAGGCATCCTTTGCATCCCTTTAGACATGTATGCCTCTTGCTCTGTTCAATCTGATGCAGCTTTTTATGGTGCCTGCTGTTGTACATCAATTGCATACACTGTGTTATGTTTTATTTGATTACGTGTTCACTTCATTGAAGAAAGAAAAAATGCAATGCAAGAAAACATGAAGTGAAACTTGAAAAGGACCAGGGAAGTTTCCAAGCTACAGTATAGAACTCCAAGGGGAAGGGTGTATGGATTCCCTGCCCCCCAGTATTAGTTAGCCAGATGCAGAACCCCCCCCCCCCCCCCCCCCCACACCCTGTATAGGTAGCCAGAAGAGCATCCCAGTATTAAAGGATACTTTAGCGCAACCCCCCCCCCCCGCAAAAAAAATAAAATAAATAAAATGGTGGGAGCAGGCATATGTAATGGGCTCTCCTCATGCCCACTGTTCCCCCTGTTCTCCTCTGTCCCACCCCCCTTTACTGTGTACTGGTCCCCGAACTTACTTCCTGGTAGGGTGGTCACAGGTGGACTGCGCAGGCACTGCATGGCAACGCGCATCCTTGCTCATGCGCCTGCTGCGCAGACGTTCTACGTAGCGTAGTTGTGACCACTACACATGCCTGCTCCCCCATTTTTTTTTATTTTTTGTTCTAAGGTATCCTGTAATTAGGCAGATGCAGCGCCCCAGTATAGGTAGCCACAAGAGCCCCCAAAATTAGGTAGCCTCTGGCTACATGGGAGAGCTCTCTGGCTACCTAAACAGGGAGCTCTCTGGCTACCTAAATGGTGGGAACTCTGGCTAACTACATGGGAGCTCTCTGCCTACCTACATGGGGGCTCTCCAGCTACCTACATGGGGGGTTGTCTGGCTACCTACACTGTGGGAGGCTCAACCATATCAAAATAGCAAGAAATGTTATCTTTGTTCATATAATAGGAAATAAATTCCCGTACACCATGCCAACGAATAAGAATGCAAAAAAGAAAAACAAGGATTGGCTCTTGGGTGCACGAGAATCTAAGATTTATTAGTCACAAACAACTTTATCAAAACCCACAATTACAATAATGGAAAGAATCCCCATAATAAAAGCACCATAGGCACAAAAAGGTACCAAGGGGCTGCAGACCCCCCAAAACCCCCACAGAGTACTCTGCATGAACTAGCATATATGGGAGTCCACACCTAGATATAAATCAGTCAGGCTCGGTTCACACTTGCGTTCCAGGTCCGGTTTCCCCGGACCCGGAACGCAACGTACACTGTACAAACGGACCCAGATGTGAATGGATACATTGTTATTCAATGTATCCATTCACACCCGTCTGTCTGTCAGGATCCGGGTCCGGGCTGCGTTCAGGATTTTTCCAACATGCACCATTTTTCCGGAACGCAGCCTCAGCCGCCGCACCTGACCCGGAACCTGACCATTTTCCCCGCACCATAGGAAGTGATGAGAAACGGAAGTTTCTCATCACACTGGCAATAGGAACGGGTGCTTACGGCACCCGTCCTTTGCCACATGGGGGGTCCAGGCATGGACAGATTGGGGGGGGCGGCAGCGCTGACAGGACAACAGCCCAGGTATGTTTAATATTGTATTGTGGGCTGTTGTCCTGTACTGTGTGCGCTGTGTGCACTGTGTTCCCCCCCCCCCCCCCCCCCCGACTCCCCCCATGCCTGTCTGTGCTGCCGCACCTGTTTTAAAGTACAGTATCTGCAATCCGGAAGTGTTACTTTCCGGATGCCGAACTGATACTTTTTTGTCCGGATCCTGAGGGATCCGTACAGCCCCAGGGCCTTAAGTGATATTGTGCAAATAATTTAGTTATTTGTTGTATTTATAAAGTGCCAACATATTACGCAGCGCTGAACATTAGTTTAGGTTACAGACAATATTTAGGGGTGACATACAGCAAAATGACAATACATGAATACAAGAAAGACCAGATCAGGCAGCACAGTAGGAGTACAAGGTAATGCTTAGTCAGTCACTGGAGGGGAGCATGGAGATTAGGCAAGTTAGGTTCACTCAGATGCATAGCATCGGTTCACAGTAATGGGGGTGCATGATCAGGTAGGACACAAAAGGAGGAGGACCCTGCCCACAGGCTTACAATCTAGAGGGAGAGGTAAGGACACAAAAGGTAGGGGGCCAGAGTTCAGCTGTGGGTTTAGAGCACTTGTGAGGGGTAGTAGGCCAGAGTTAAAAGGTGAGTTTTGAGGGCCTTCTTGAAGATGTTGAAGGAAAGGGCTGCCCTAATGGGTGGAGGTAGGGAGTTCCATAGTGTTGGAGCAGTTCTTGAGAAGTCCTGCAGGCGTGCATGGGACTGGGTTATGCGGGGGGGGGGGGGGGGGGCGATCAGGCGAAGTTCATTCTAAGAGCGGAGTGAGCGGCTAGGTGTGTATCTCTGAGTAAGATCAGAAATGTAGGTTGGACAGGTTTCGTGGACAGATTTGTAAGTCAGACACAGTATCTTGAATCTGATTCTGGACTGGATAGGAAGCCAGTGGAGAGATTCAAGGAGGGGATCCGCCGTGGTGGAGCGATGGGAGCAGTGGATAATTCTGGCTGCCGCATTCATGATGGACTGCATTGGGGCTGTTCGGGTCATAGGGAGACCATACAGAAGGGCATTGCAGTAGTCAAGGCGGGAAATTATGAGGGCATGGATGAGGAGTATTGGTGGTGGCAGAGGTCAGGAAAGGGTGAATCTTACAGATGTTACGAAGGTGGAAGTTGCAGGACTTTGTGAGGTTTTGGATGTGGGGAGTGAAGGAGAGTGCAGAGTCCATAGTGACACCCAGACAGCGGGCTTGAGAGGTAGGGCGAATGGTAGTGTGGTTAACAGTGACATGCACATCTGGGAGGTTCATGGATGGCTGGGGTGGGAAGATCATAAATTCCGTTTTGTCTAGATTTAGTTTCAGGAACCGAGCGGACATCCAGGAGGAGATGGCTGATAGGCAGGAGGAGACCTTGTCCATGGTAGTGGTGGATATGTCAGGGGTGTGGAGGTAGATCTGGGTGTCATCTGCATACAGATGATAGTTAAAACCCATGGAGATAACCTTGCCAATAGAGGATGTGTATAGGGTGAACAGTAGGGGGCCAAGGACCGAGCCTTGGGGGACTCCCACCGAGAGGTGGTTGGGGGTGGATGAGGACTCATTGAAGGCGGTCGTGAAGGAGCGGTTGGAGAGGTAGGATGAAAGCCTGGTCAGGGCGAGATCGTGAATGCCCATGGACTGGAGGAGTAGGGGATGATCTACCGTGTCAAAAGCTGCTGAAAGGTCAAGGAGGAGGAGAATGGAGTATTTACCTTCAGCTTTAGCTAAGGCAAGGTCATTGACCACTTTGGTGAGAGCAGTTTCGGTTGAGTAGGCAGGCCGAAACCCAGATTGCAGTGGGTCTAGCAGTAAGTTGGCATTGAGGTACTGGGTCAGGCGTTTGTGAACCAGACGCTCAAGGAGTTTTGAGGCAAAGGGGAGGAGGGAGAGAGGGTGGTAGTTGGAGGGTAGCGAGGGGTCGAGGGAGGGTTTCTTGAGCTGGGGTAGTACAGTGGCCTGCTTGAAGTCTGAGGGGAAGGTGCCTGTGGATAGGGAGAGGTTGAACAGGGTAGTAAGGAATGGGGCCAATTCCGTGAAGTGAGGCTGGAGTAAATCAGAAGGGATGGGGTCAAGGGGGGAAGTAGTGGTATGGGAAGTCTGTAGTAGGTGGATGACTTCCTCGGTGGTAGTAGGAGTGAAGGAGGTGAGGAGAGGATAGGGTGGAACAGGAGCTGGTTGGGAGGGGGTGGGAGGTGAAGATTGGAGATTGGATATTTCCTGACGGATGGAGACAATTTTGTTGGTGAAGTGGGTGGCTAAATCTGTGGCAGAGAGGGAGGAAACAAAGGGTGGGGAGTGGGTTTAAGCAGGGAGTTGAAAGTGGCAAAAAGACGTCGGGGTTGGAAGCTTGTGCTCCGATGAGCTTGGTAAAGTATTCCTGATATAAACTAGCGGCCGGATAGACATATCAATAATGACTCAAACTTCATCCACTGTACGTGTAAATGATTGCACAAATCCAGCAAAGAATGGTATCTAAAGCATTTAGTGTAGCATCCATTAAATTATGTAAATTCCACATCGAGGTAAATTGAGGCATGGGTTGCAGATCTTAATTTTATCTTTCATGAACATGCATTCCTGCAATGGTATAGCAGTATATAGGTCCAGAGCATGGACAGTTATATGAAGATGGTAGAAACCAGCTTTTGGAACAGAGTTCATCAAATGTCAGCAAACGCCACATAGACAAACGATCCCCTGTCACAGAGCAAATCCAGTGGTCCCGAATTGATATAAGCTTCAACATATGCACCAGTGACATCTGATATTAGGAAGTTCATGCTATATAAACATGCAGAAAATACCACATAGACAAACGATCCCAGTCGCAGATAAAATCCAGTGGTCCTAAATTGATGTAAGCTTCAACATATGCACCAGTGACATCTGATATTAGGAAGTTCATGCTATATAAACATGCAGAAAATATCACATAGACAAACGATCCCAGTCGCGGATAAAATCCAGTGGTCCTAAATTGATGTAAGCTTCAACATATGCACCAGTGACATCTGATATTAGGCAGTTCATGCAATATAAACATGCAACTTTAATAACAGTTAAGAAGGTCAAATAAATAAATATTTATACCCTTCTCAAACTGTCAAAGTCTGTGCACCTGCAGCTTCTCCTCTGAGGTAATTTTTGGTGTGGTGGCTATTTCAGCACTGTTTAGGCAGCAATGTAGTTTGAACATGAATGGAGTGCTTGCACCCAAACACAAATGCTACAGTTACTATTTTCTAATACCCTTATAGCATGTACCACTTATTTGATACCCACAAACTGTGTACCAGCATCCCGATGCCTCCTGTAGTTTATACCAGCTTGCCAATCCCCCAGCATACATTCCTCTAGTGAAATCAAACATTGTGATTGTTGAAGCTCTAAATCATTCTGTGGTGGTGTTAAACTGTGCTTTGGTATCAACTACCATGAGGACAGCTGAGATTTGGATTATGGCAAGGGACATTAAAAAATAAAATAAAATACAGAGGCAAGCATTTATGACCCCATTTCATAGAGGTTTGCAGAGTACCCCCTAGTCCAATGTGCACTGGAATTTTTCAGGTGAGCGAGCCCTACTCTTACAGTGACGGTCATGCTGGACAATACCAGCGTGCATGTGGGACAAGGGAGAATAAGAGGGAAGTAAGGGATAAAAAAAATGAAATATCAGAATGCATTGAAACGTGAAAGAACAGTGGCTTTGCTAGAAATCATCATTGTAAAATGTTGATGGCCTCCCCATATTAGACAATGACACCATCCATTTCCTTACCCCGAGGCACCTGTGATTGCCCTTTGATTTCCTCATTCCCCTCCTCCCCAAGCATCTCCATTGATTTTAATATAAATGCTATTTAAAAATATAATAATAAGGCAGTAGCTTCCAGCTGTCCCATTTTTTAAGGGACTGTCTCTCTTTCAGAACAAAGGGGGACATTTATCAAGAGTGTTGCATGTAGTGAGCAAGAGGCCTCAGACATCTTAAGAAATCACTGGATAGTGCAGATTCCTTCTTAAGCTGTTGTAGAATAAGAGGAGTTATGGAGGTTTCTCAGACAGTGCAGTGTGTGAGGGGAATTGCTGTGGTAAGTCATAGATCTGCTGTATTGATACAGAAAAGAGAAGTTATAATAGCATAAATATATTATTACGGAACATTATTTTAGGTTAACTGACAAGATGTAATGTAAATAAATATATAATATAAATGTATTAAGTGGAAAAAGAGGATCAATGCCCAGCACTGGGAGGGTTAAGCACAGGGGTCGAGTCGGGCGTGAACGCGGGTGGATGACATCCACCTGTTTATTTCAGAGGGTGAAAGGGGTAATGTCTCCCCCCTCTTCCCTCACCTTGGGGCTTCCCCTCCCTGACTCTCCCCTCCAGAACTAAAATTTGCGGCGGCTGGCAGCGGGCAGGACTTACCTCTTCCTCGCTCCAAATGCCGGGGAAGTTCTGCGTGCCGCTGCTCTGGTCTAGACCAGACAGACTAGCGGCAGTGGAGTGCTCCCTCTCGTGCGTATACATCTTTGATCTATGCCTATACTGATTGTAAATTGTCTAAATAAAGGACAGGGGGCTCCATCCAATATTTTGATGGGCAGGCCCGTCATCTGTAGCTTACACCGCTGCTAAGTTCACGTACATTTGGCCCCACCCATGGCCACGCCCACTCACTGCATGGCCACGCCCATTTTTGCCACAGCGCGTGTCGCATACGCCCCCCACCTAGTGCCCACAGGTGCCCCCGATCTCCAAGGACCTTAGGAACGCCCCTGCGGGACAGGAAGAAGTGAAGCCAGCCAGAGCCCAGCACGGAGAAGAGACAGCGGGGAGAGCGGGACATGCGCCGGCGGAACAGGCAATGTATTGCCGCTAGCGTCGGTCGTGGGACATTGGAACGCCGCTATCGACGCACTTCCCGACCCGCCGGCAATCGAGCGAAATCTTCCGCGCGGACAGATTTATGGGAACGATCGATTTCGGACGGAAATTGGTTGTTCGGTCAGCGTTTGCGCATCGATTTCACAGCAGATTCGATCACAGTGATCGAATTTGCTGTCTATTGGCGGGAAAACGATACCAACTAATGATACAATCTTTCTTGTACAATCTTACTATTTCTTTGTAATATGAGGCACTACCTCCATCCTAATCCTGTTGGATCTCTCAGCGGCTTTTGATACAATTGACCATGAAATCCTGCTTAACAGACTGCAGGAGTACTGTGGCATCAGTGGATCAGTCCTCCAGTGGTTCAGATCATTCCTGACTGACAGAACACAGAGAGTATCCCTAGGTCCTATAATGTCCAAACCTGCACCTCTACAATTCGGAGTGCCACAAGGATCAATCCTATCCCCTCTGCTGTTTGCAATCTACATGTTGCCACTCGGTACACTTATCCTACGTCATGGCCTGACGTACCACTGCTACGCCGATGACACACAGCTATACCTGTCCTTTAAACCTGGTGGAACAGACCCTACCCCAAAAATAAACTCTTGCTTAGCTGAGCTACAGGCATGGATGAATGATAACTGGTTGAAACTGAATGCTGACAAAACTGAGGTCCTGTTTGTCCAAAGCCAACACTAGCCATCAAAACAGCGCTATCCTAAAGCAACACCAATCAGGATTGGGAATTCAGACATAAACAGCTCCAACCTTGTGCGCAGCCTTGGAGTACTAATCGATGGGGAATTGAGTTTCAGAAACCAAATTTCATCTGTAGTTAAATCTTCCTTCTTTCATCTGAAGAACATTGCAAAGATTAAACATCTGATTCCCCCAGAAGATCTTCCAACCCTAGTCCACGCCTTCACATCACGGCTGGACTACTGCAATGCCCTTTATGCTGGCCTCCCTAAAAAGGACCTGCATCGCCTGCAATTAGTGCAGAATGCTGCTGGCAGATTGCTAACAAACCAGCCTCGCCACTGTCACATTACACCGATCCTTCGCTCACTGCACTGGCTATCAGTAGAATGGAGAATACTCTTCAAGATTGGACTGCTGACATTGAAATCCCTGCACAATCTGGGCCCTGGATACATGAAGGACCTGCTGAAGCTGCACCACACCTCTCACAACCTCAGATCAGCAAGTTCTATAAACTTGGTCACTCCCAGAGTGCACCTCAAAAAATCTGGAGATAGAGCCTTCTGTCATGCTGCCCCTACTCTTTGGAACTCCCTGCCACACCCAGTAAAGACAGCACCATCCCTGGAGCTATTCAAATCCAGACTGAAAAGCCACCTGTTTAGCCTGGCATTTCCAGACTTATAAAATTCTTCCTCTGTACCACGATGGTCGGAGCCATGCTTATGCGCTTTGAGTCTCATGGGAGAAAAGCGCTTTACAAATGTTATTTGTTGTTGTTGTTGTTGTTGTTGTACCTGAAATAGCCATTTAAAGTATATTCACTCAGTTTACCTTTCTACTACACAGATTTAGTAAGTTTATACAAAATATTATTATAGTGGGCACCTTTAGGTTAGGTTCAAAGCTGGAGTTAAAACAGCCTGTTTTATGGTATTGAATTTAAGGTATTTGGTAAAGCGCTCAACAGCAAAAGAAGGCCACAAATTAAAAAAAAACAGTGAGGCCTGGTGCACACCAAGCGTTTTTGGTAGCGTTTTCAAACCAGCGGTTTGAAGTTTTTAGCAAACCGCAAAAGTGGCTCCTGATGCGTTTCTGCCTCAATGTAAAGTATAGGAAAAGCTCAAACCGCTCGGAAAAACGCTAGATCAGAGCAGTTTTCCAAGCGTTTTTGTTACAGCAGCTGTTCAGTAACAGCTTTACTGTTACAATATATGAAATATGCTACACAAAAACGCTCAAAAAAATGCTAGGCATGTTTAGAAAACCTCTCTGAGGGCTGGAACCCACTAGAGCGATTTTCTGAGTGTTTAGGGAGCGATTCAAACCGCTAACGATTTCCCTAAACGCTCAGCTAATGTTAATGGATGGGCCAAATTCCACTGGAGCGATTGCGATTAACAAATTGCAAAACTCAGGACATGCAGCATTTTTCGCATTTAGCGTTAGCGTTTCTGCAATGTAAAGTATATAAACGCTGGCATAAGCGCTCGTCAAAACCTACTCAAAGCAATTTTGCAAGCGTTTTTACATTACTGCACACTGTAACAAAATGAAAATTAATTGAAAGGACCAATCAGAATTAAAAACGCTAATCGCTACACAACCGCTGGCAAATTAATTACACTTTTTAAAATCACTCCCGAAACCTCTCATGAAATCGCTTACAAACCGCTCATACAAAACACTAGCGATTGCGATTAGCGATATCGTTTTGTAGTGGGTTCCAGGCCTCAACATGCCTAGAATCCCTCTGAAAATCTGCTTCAAAAGCCTCTAGCGCTTTGAAGATCTGCCAGAGGTTTTTGGTGTGCACCGGGCCTCAACCCTTCATCTTCAGCATTTCCTCAAAAAAGGATATAGATAGATATATATATATATATATATATATAGATAGATAGATAGATAGAGATATATATATATATAGATAGAGATATAGATATATATATATATAGATAGAGATATATATATATATATATATATAGATAGAGATATATATATATATATATATATAGATAGAGATATATATATATATATATATATATATAGATAGAGATATATATATATATATATATATAGATAGAGATAGATATATATATATATATATATATATATATATATATATATATATATATATATATATATATAGTCCACGTATAGTGCACGTCTACAGTGCTGCTAGGCTTCACCCAACTAGTCTTGTTATGTAATGACTCATCAGGGGCCTGTGAGGGTGATACACAATCTATTAGGAGGAGCAAAATAATACCCATATTACTATTAACTGTTATGGAACTGAGTACTAACCACAACATATGAATGGATATGGCAACGGATCTTTTGTCACATCCTCTTCTTCTGGTGTCTATTGTGTCAATTGTAGTGACAGAAACTAAATTTGATTACCTGCACGATACTTACAGACATCGGATGCATTGACAGATTAACAGCAAGGCAACAAAGGCAGGCCTAGTGTGAACAGGTGGGCACATATTGAGTGGCCTTACTGGTGTTAAGCTCTTTTATTGCTCCATAGCCCGTTTGCGTTGCCACGCTTTCCTGACAAGCCTCAAGATCCACCCGGCATCACCAAGGACTACCAAAGATGCATTTGTGTTTTGTTTCTGGCATGATGTGACAAAAAGACATTGGGTCTGACTCAGTCGGAGAAGTACTGAAGACGCTGGTTAAGCAGTCTCTGAATACAGTGATCATGGGCATCATTATGGAGGACAGTTGGGAATGGAAAACGTGTGTTACTTCATCCTGCTCACGGCACACACGCGTCTTCGGTATTACTGGTGATGCTGGGTTGTAACACAGATCTTGAGGTCTGTCATGGAAGCATGGCAACACGATCAGAAAAATTAAAGCAAACCAGAGGACTGTTGAGGCGATGCGGGAATGATTTCTGTAAGTATGATCTATGCCTGCTGTGCTCTCATATGAAAAGAAGTGGTGAAAAGATCCCACCACTGCTGTAACCTTTGTATTTTATTGAACCTATTTGTGCACACATGCAGATGTAAAGTGAGTATGGTAAGATTACCTGCATGGACGGATGGGGTTGTGGGTGACCAGGGGGTGATGACAGCCCTACATCAATTTTGCACAGTACAGTAGAGCGAAATGTACCCAGGGCCATCGTCACCCCTGGTCACCCACAGCCCATAT
Source organism: Hyperolius riggenbachi (assembly GCF_040937935.1). Lineage (NCBI taxonomy): Eukaryota > Metazoa > Chordata > Amphibia > Anura > Hyperoliidae > Hyperolius > Hyperolius riggenbachi. The sequence goes on along the minus strand of NC_090650.1, from coordinate 157,736,354 downwards.
CCATCCGTGCACCATACTTGCCTTGCATTTGAATGTGTGCTAGGATCCTGGGACATCCAGGCCAACCCTGGACACACAGTGAGGCCTGGTGCACACCAGAGGAGTTTTTCTGAGCGTTTTGAGTTTTCAAATCTGCTGCTAATGTTATCCTATGTGTCTGTGCACACTGGAGCAATGAGGTTTTGTAAAAAATAAAAAACCATAGAATTACATTCGGAAGAGCTTTTGAAACCTCTAATTGCTCTTCCCAATGTAATGCTATGGGGTTTTTTTACAAAACCTCATTGCTCCAGTGTGCACAGACACATAGGATAACATTAGCAGCAGATTTAAAAACTCAAAACGCTCAGAAAAACTCCTCTGGTGTGCACCAGGCCTGAGGCCCGGTGCACACCAAAACCGCTAGCAGATCGTCAAAACGCTAGAGGTTTTGGGAGCAGAGAGCAGATATTTGGCCGGGTGCACACCAAGCGGATTTTGTATGCGATCCACCAGCCGCATCAGCCAGTAAAAACGCTTGGCTATTGTATTTCAATGTGTGGTGCACACCGGCGGTTTGAGGTTTTTTAGCAAACCGCAAACGCGCAGCAGGAGGCGGGTTTGCGGCTTGGCAAAAACCTTAAACCTCCGGTGTGCACCATCCCATTGCAATACATTAGCCAAGCATTTTTCCAGGCGGATGCGGCCGGCGGATCGCTCCAAAAACCGCTCGATGTGCACTGGGCCTGAGAGTCAATGTGCAACAGGCATAGCTCGCTTTGGCAAAAATGGGTGTGGCCATGCAGTGGGAAAGTGGGCATGGTCATGGGTGGAGACAAATTTACATAAACCTAGCAGCAGTGTAACTTAAAGAAAGTGGGCCTCCCTAAGGAAACAATGGCTGAAGCGCACTCTCTTTTAATTAAAAAAAAAAAAAAAAAACCTTGGTTATTAAAGTATACCACCTTCAGTAGTAAAAAGTTTTAATGCTTACAGCAGTGCCAGCAAAATAACAGCACGTGCTGCCCTGTTTTCATCCCTTTCTAACACTAACCTACTCTTTTCTGATGCCTAAGTGCTGGTGGTGCACACAATGCAATTCCCTGTCAGATTGACAGGTCATGGCGATTATTTCCAGCATTTCCGAACTTCCATTGAGAACTGGATTGATTTTCAGATCAGTACTACCAAAAATCGTTCCTGTTCTCGATTGGAAGCAGATCGCACATGCTGGAAATTATCAATTTGACTTATCGATCTGAAGGGAAATCGCCACGTGTGTACCAGCCTTTATACTTACCTCTCCTGTCTTCTGCCTAATAGTAACAGCCACCACTTCGGCCTCGATTCACTAACCGGCGCTAAGCCGGTTAGGAGGCCTTAACAGTTTGTGGGCGAAAACCACAGCGTTAGGTAGTTAGAGCCCACAGGACCACCCACATCGCATGCAGTGCGGCTGTCCGGTAATAGTGCGCGGTGCGGCGATAACGTCGCACCCGCTGCCCTGTAAACGTTGTACCCGGTGTGCCGAAAACGGCGCATTGGGTGTCCCCGAAGTGGGGCATTGATGCTTAAGCCACACCCCTGACACACCCCTTATCACGCCCCTGACACACCCCTAGTCACGCATACCATAAAGACTTCATAAGAAAAATATGATGTTTTATAATTCAAATCACACTGGTCCTTTCTATCCTGGTTCATTTTCCTTTATATTAACATTTTAAAATTAGTAATATATCAATTGAAAGGATGGGAATAAAGTTTAGAGTCAATCAAACACATTTTTTAGTAGAGAAATATATATATTTACATAAAAAAAGAGGGACAAAGTCCTGAAAGAGGGACAAATGAGGGGGAAAGAGGGGCAGGCCTTTCAAAGAGGGACTGTCCCTCCGAAAGAGGGACAGTTGGGAGCTATGCACCTACCCCCACGGCTAACCTTAGCCTCCCACGGCTAACCATAACCACCCGGCAAACGGCTAACCTTGACCACACACTCCCCCATGGCACACCTTAACCACTACCCACCCCCACAGCTAACTGATTTTGCAGTGCTTCTATATTTTACAATAAACGCAAACATGCCACAAAATGATGCGTGTTCTGCGATTGCAATTTCACTAATCGCAATCGCACTAATGGGTTCCCCACTATTGAATACATTAGCAGAGTCCCTGACAATCCAAAAGATTTTCATGAGAATTCAGATTTTTGGTAAAGTAAGCAAAATACCGCACATTTAACCGACCTAATCAAGGGCCCTGACACACCAGAGAGTCTTTTGCGGCTCGTTTTTGTTTTTAAAAATAAAACGCTTCTATTGACTTGCATTAAAATGACAGCAAAATCTAGGCACTTACCGCAATTTTAATGTAAGTCAATGGAAGCGTTTAAAAAGAAAAAAAAATGACCCGCATGATGCTCTCTGGTATGGCAAACGGTAATTACCGAATGCGATTAATTACCGTGTATGCGGTAAAATGGACCCTAACCTTAACAGAATTGAGGCCACAATTATATACGACTTGCCTCTGCTGACAACCAGAACACAACTAGACTTCAGAATATGTAGTTAGCACTGCTTAGCGGCAGCTGGTGCATAGTCATCAGAGGCTGCGGCAGGGGCAGCCCAAGGCTATACACAGGATAGCAGTTTGTAGAGAACTGTAGTAGAGATGGGAAGTTCGGATCTTTTCAATGATCCGGATGATTCGCATCATTGAAGAGATCCGGATCTTTGATCCGAATCTCGGATCATTTTACTACGGAAGCATTCAGGGGTGAAATGACTAGCAGGACAGGAGAAGGGTAGGGGGGTTGGACACACAGAGAAGGGGAGAAGATGGACAGAGGGCAGGGAGTGGACAGAGAAAGGAGGAGGGATGAGCAGAGAGCAGAAAGGTATGCTTGCACACAATACCCACATGCTGCAATCATATGCTTTACATGTATTTCACCTACATGTTCATCTGTATACCTTGAATGGAAACATCGCACAGTGAAAGAAAGCATTCCCAGAAGTAAAGTGCAGCTGTTTAGGAGGATCATATTGCGCTGCAATCACAGTGCCTGCTAAGTTACTGAGCTGTGCTGAGCTGAGCCAAAAGCTTCCAATGTGTTCACTGAGCACAACTACGGAACAGACAGCCTATAATGAGCAGCACATTTCAGCCAGTATGTGTGCTCTAGCCTCTACACATATCTGGCAGTGGCACCCATGCCCCCTCTACCTGTCCCTGCAAGGCTGACTCCCCTGAGTCCCCTCCAACAGAGGATCCATCTCTGCTCTGCTTCCAGGACCCGCTGCCCACTGAGAGGGGGCGTGGCGCTCCTGGCCCCGCCCCTTTTGTAATCCGAATCACTCATTTTGATGATTCGGATGATTCGACTCACAAAATAGATTCGGATCGTTCATGATCCGGACAACACTAAACTGTAGAGCTGACAAGGGCAGAGAGTGTGCTATAGTCACACTTTTCCATAACAATTCTGATATATTAGATTTATACATGCTTTTTCATTTTTATTTTTGCTATACTAATACAGCTTTTGATGTTATTTTAGCAAAATAGGCAGTTCAATCTTGCTGATATCTGAGCTGTTGCAGTTTTTACAGAGTGGTAAAGTAATTTTACATCCCAGCAGGCAGCATACACCAATCAGCTCACTGTTCCGATGATGAAGGGATAAAAAAACAAAACAAAAAAAAACGAAGACGAAAAGACAGAATGAAAACGCAGGCTGAGCGAAACAGACGGGAGGAAGACAGCAGTGAAGAGGGCAGGGAAAGTCAACAACACATAAGGAATCCCTGGCATCCCTTTATGCGTGAAGATTCATTGCTAGTGCAGAGCTAGCCTGTGCCTCCACAGATCAACCAAAACATTAAAACCACTGACCTAATATTGTCCAGGTCAAATGTGTGCTGCCAGAATTGTACTGCCAGGCAGGTCACCTTCTGTTGCGCTATGGTCCAGTTTTTACGCTAACGTGATTAATGCAGGTGCAGTTGTGGTCAGGGGTCAGCATATGCACTAAACCTGGTTTGCAGCTGTATTGTGACGCGGCTGACGCCTTTCTTTCATGACCAGCATTATGTTTTTTGTTTTCTTTTGCAGTTTATGCTACATTAGGGCTTCTGCAGGAATTAACAAAACAGAACTAGTTCTTTTCTACGTACATTAATGAGCCTAAGTGCCCCTTACCACTGCTTTGATTTTCATTCCCAGCAGAATTTGGTAGTTGCTAAATTTTTGGGTGAAGACAAACAAGTTTTTTTAATAGCTATACATAACCCTATTTTCACACCAAAACCATACCTCCCAACTTTTTGAGATGAGAAAGAGGGACACTTAAGCCACGCCCCTGTCACACGCCTAATCACGCCCCTGTCACACCCCTAGTCACGCATACCATAAAGATTTCATAAGAAAAATATGTTGTTGTATAATTCAAACCACACTGGTCCTTTCTATACTGGTCCATTTTATATCATGTTAACAATTTAAAATTAGTAATATATCAATTTAAAGGATGGGAATAAAGTTTAGGGTAACTCAAACACATTGTTTTGTGGAGAAATATATATATATTTACATAGAAAGAGGGACAAAGTCCTGAAAGAGAGACAAATGAGGAGGAAAGAGGGACAGGGCTCCCAAAGAGGGACTGTCCTTCTGAAAGAGGGACACTTGGGAGCTATGCCAAAACCCTCCCTTTACCAATGCCTAACCTTAACCACCTACCCTCACGGCTAACCTTAACCATTCTTCCCTCCTCCGCTAACCTTAAAGAGAAACTACGACCAAGAATTGAACTTTATCCCAATCAGTAGCTGATACCCCCTTTTACATGAGAAATCTATTCCTTTCCACAAACCGACCATCAGGGGGCGCTGTATGACTGATATTGTGGTGAAACCCCTCCCACAAGAAACTGAGTACTACTCCTGGCAGTTTCCTGTCTGTGAACCTTGCTGCATTGTGGGAAATAGCTGTTTACAGTTGAATGAAAAAAGATTTTACAATGGGCAAACACTGACCAAATCATTTATACATAATTATTGTAAAAATGAAACACTTTTTTTATTACATTATTTTCACTGGAGTTCCTCTTTAAGGCCCTGTTCACATCTGAGCGTTTTGCCGGCGATTTCGGCATAACGTTTAAGCGCTAGTGCAGTTTAAAGTGCTAGTGCCATAATACCCTATGGGCCCGTTCTCACTTGGGCGATTTGCGTTAATTGCCATCGATTAATGCAAATCGCCAAACGCAATTTGTATCCTGCACCATTTTCAGACAATTTCCCGGAGATCGCGTTTAGTGCTATAGAATTGCTAATCACGATCGTGAAAAAATCGCCAAGTGTGAATGGCGATTTTTTTTTCGCGTTAATAGCCAAAATTTGCCAGAGCAAAACGCTAGCAAAAGCGCAAGCGTTTTGCAAGTGTGAATGTGGCCTAACTGCTCCACCGCAGCAAACAAACCCAGCCCCACGGTTAACCGATTTTGCAGCGCTTCTATACTCTGTATTAAGCGCAAACGTGCCCAAAATGTTGCAAGCCCAGTGATTGTAATTTCAATAATCGCAATTGCAATAATCCTGGCGATTACTAAAAGCACTTCGCTACTGAAAGGCTATGGGGGTGAGCTTACAGTAGCATTGCAACACACAGAGCGATTCATGCAACATTTTTGCGATTTCCCCGGAGCCATTTTATTTATACCAATAATAGCAAAATCACAATCACTCGCAAAAATACGATATTTCAGCCAGCAAACTCACTAGTGAATCACTGGGAATTACAGACGTTGGAGCAAGTGTGGGCCCAACCTTACGCCATCCCTGCTGTGTGTATCCTCTCAGGCTTAATTGAAGCCTTTAAGTGTTGCCTGAGGCCTGGAACCCACTAGATCTTTTTTTGCAGCATTTTGGGAGCGTTTCCATTCTAATGAATTGTGTAAGAGCAGGGAAACCGCTCCCAAAATCGTTTGCAAAACACTTTCACAAATCGCCAGCGATTGCGATAGCGTTTTGCGCTTTCTAGTGGCTTTCAGGCCTGAATTTGCTACCTTGTGAGAGCATTACCCATATGACAGCAATGTAGACAACATAGGCTTCAATAAAACCAGCGAGGACACACAAAGCAGGGATCAAATAAGAGGTGAACGGGGACCAGCCAGAATTTGCCTGCATACTCACTCTTTTGACTGGCAGCAGTCTGGCTGGTTTTTCATGCGTCACCCTGTATTTCTTCTTTAATCTTAAATATATTTATTAAGGGCCTGTACACACTGCTGCGCTTGCGTTGCGTTTTTAAAAACGCATGCGTTTTTAAAAACGCAAGGTCTTTTGAAAAAGAATGAAAATCGTGATGACTTGTACACACTGGTGCGATGCGTTTTTAAAAAAACGCAAACGCAGTGCCTGCTGCGCTTTTTTAAGCGCAGCGCATGAAAAACGCATTAAAAACGCATGCGCTTGCGTTTTTGCCTGCGTTTTTCAGAGGTCAGTATCCCAGAAGACTCTGCAATGTCCTGATTCCTGTTGAAATGTAAACTAGAAAAAAAACAAAGGATTCTTTAGCCAATCAGCAATTACAAGAAAAACGCAAACGCACAAAAAACGCAGGCAAAAGCGCATGCGTTTTTAAAACTACAGGCACTTTAAAAACGCATGCGCTTGCGTTTTTGCCTGCGTTTTTCAGTGTGTACAGGCCCTAAGAGAACACTGTGTGAACAAGAACATATGTTGCACTTTAATTGGCTTTGGAAACACATATTCCCTTTTATTGATCACGGACCGGCGGGATGGCAATGGAGGCAAGCAGGTGTGCATGCGTGACCGGTAGCTGTGAGGTAAACAAACAAAGATGCATATCTACACCTCTGATCCGTAAGTGAAGTTTTCAGGGGCGTAGATATGCGTGGCAAGGATACGGAACCGATTTAGAACTTGCTTCAGCATATATAGCTACCTGTCATTGCTCTGGCTTGCATCCAATAGTGTCCCGTGCAGCTTCTGAACTGGCCACTAGAGCTCCATGCTCATTGCAGTCACATGGCAGTAAGCCTTGAGCTCTAGTGGCCAGTTCAGAAGCTGTACACAACAGTAGAGGATTCAAACTGGAGAAAGGACAGGTCGCTATATATGCAGAAACACGCTCCACAGTGAAAGGTGTGTGTTTTACCAGCCCCCAGATGAAGAAGGGGGCAGGGGGCTTTATCCCAGAAGGAGGCCTACTGCTAATTTTGTTGGGGGGGAGGGGGTTAGTGTTGCCGGAACAGGAAAAAATGGTGCATAGCGCCGTTAAAACCTTCTGGCGCACCATTGAATTACATTGTAAAACGTTATACTCCGTTCAGAAGTATAACTTTATGGCGCCGCGCACAGAGTGGCCGATTAAGGGATTAAAACGCTGTTTAGCTTTTTAAAGTCGTGCATATACACTTTGCTGTTCACTTAAAATGCTATTTATTGCTACATATTTGTAACTTAAACCACAAATAGCATTTTAAGTGAACAGCAAAGTGTATATGCACAATGACTTTAAAACGCTAAATAGTGTTCTAATCACTTTGTCGGCGGTACTGTGCCCCTTTTATTAGTTGAATAGTATCGTTATTATAATTATGCATATATATATATATATATATATATATATATATATATATATATATATATATATATATATATATATATATATATATATATATATATATATATATATATATGCAGAGTTGTGTTCAAAATGAAATTCAGTGTTTTAGCCAGTTTGACATTGATTTTGATCATTTCAGTCATCTTGTTTACAATTAAATCAAAGAGGCACTTGTAAGTCAGGCAAATATAACATAACATTTATAATGAAATAACCACAAATGTATTTTCTGTGCTCTCATCATTATCAGTTTTATTCAACCCCCAAGTGACATTCATTCTTAGTACTTAGTACAACATCCTTTTACAGTTATAACAGCTTTTAAACGTGAAGCATAGCTTGACACAAGTGTCTTGCAACGATCTACAGGTATCTTAGCCCATTCTTCATGGGCAAAAGCCTCCAGTTCAGTCACATTCTTAGGCTTGCGCGCTGCAACTGCTTTAAGTCCCACCAGATGTTCTCAATTGGATTTAAGTCTGGTGACTGCGATGGCCACTTCAAAATGTTCCAGCCCTTTATCAGCAACCATGCTCTAGTGGACTTGGAGGTATGCTTGGGATCAGTGCAGTTTCTAGGCTAAAATGCACCCAGGGCGAGGCTGTAACAATTGCGCCCCCCCCCCCCGGTATAGGTAGCCAGCTATAGGTCCCCCCCAAGTATAGGTGGCCAGGCATAAGTGAGCCAGTAAAGTTGCCCCCAGTATAGGTTAGATCAACAATTAAATTCCCCGTTAGAGAATGTAGAGATATAAAATATAACTTTTATTAATTTATACTAAAACCATATTTGATATATTTTTCTTATAAACCAAATGAGATAGGTGTATTTATATTAGTAATCAATATATGACCTATGGGTCCATATAATACTTGATCCCACCTATTCCTCACTAAAGATTGCTTAGGTGCTATTTACAATTCCCCCCACCACAAATCCAACATGTTTCAACCCCCTCTTATGGGGCCATCGTCAGGGACAAAAGTGCTAAGTGCTAGGGTATAGAGTGCATAAGAACATTACATTGCAATCATTATATACAGAAAAATAAAAAAGAGAGCTGTGCTCCCAAGCTCAGTCAAGCATCAACTGAGACGTGGTGCTTAACAGCCTTATATACTGGTCAGATGGGTGGGACTGGGTAATTTTGTATCTACCCTCCAGAGGAATAATCCTATTGGCTGCAGCATCTATCCATCAACCATTACATTGTGCTCATTGGCTGCCATATCCTCGGCAATGATGCGGAAAAACACTGTTTGCAATTGTGCTATTGTTCCCAAAAAACATGAGTGTGGTAAGCGCAGCTGTAAGAATCATGTCTCTTACCAGCGGACTCCCTCCTATAACGCCAGCTGATATCGGCAAACGCCGTCCCTTTCCCCCATAGGAAAGCATAAGAGGCCTCCCATTGGTCAATAGCTACTCATGTGCCTCCTACACTGCTTACGTCACAGGACTCCGCTCATCCCTCATTGGAGCGCTCGTGAGTAGTTTCCATTGAAGGATTCACTCACAATCGCCGCCCCTCCACCAATCAGCACTCGTTTCGCTCGTAGCTGCATTGTTTATAAACAATGCAGCTCATCTTATGAGTTTAGAGACTATATATTAGTGGCAATATTACGTAAAGTCATAAACGGGGGAAGTAATGCTCCATGCATACAGGCTCTCAGATACTTTGTAGGGATTCTCTTCATATATATATATACTCCACTCAATACACATATTCTTTGTCATTCAGAGCTTTATATAATCCTGAACTCCAGCATCATTGATTTAAAGATACAGACAGTAATTTCATGCTAAGGCACATGTTCAGCCACATTGAGCACAGATACAACATTCTGTGTTAGCGTTTCCATACTAGACGGCGGTCATTATTACTCATCCACTTAATATATATAGTGTGATGAATAATTCTGTATATTCTTATCACTCAAATATAGCCACATTACTTTATTCACTCCTCTTCACACTATTGGTTGAAGAATAGGTGGGGGGTCTAACAACTCTTTCCCCACAAACCCTTTTATCCAATTTGTCATATTACATTGTACATTACCATAGATGAGAGCTAACATACAGTATGTGTATATATCTCTGACCACACATCCATTGTAGACGTTCCACAGAACTACTCATCACCCCCCCCCCCCCCCCCCCCCCCCCATGCCAGCATTTGATAACATACATCATTAAATAAAGGGAGTATAGGTAAAACCCTCATTTAAACCCCCTGGGCTCAAAGTTCCAAGGCGATGTATCCACTTTGCTTCTAACTGCCGAAGTTTCTGATCCAAGTTTCCACCTCTAGGTCCCAACTTCCACTGTTGAATTACAAAGAACCTTAAACATGAGGTGTCTCCCCCATGTTTTTCTCTAAAATGGCGGGCTACTGGAGTATCTTTGGGATTCTTTATATTTCCAACATGTTCCAAGATCCTCTGTTTTACCTGGCGAGTAGTCTCGCCTATATACATCATTGGGCATGGGCATACAATCGCATAAACTACTCCTTCTGTTTCACAGTTGAAAAAATCCAGTATCTCGAATTTCCTCCCATCTTTCGGAGCCACAAAATTCTTACAGTTGTTGACATTGGCACAAGCCTTGCATTTTCCACATTTGAACATACCCTTTAAGGGTTTATTTAACCATGTCTTTTTTACCGGTTTATTGGATATTGGTAAATAGGAATGTACCAGTTCATCTCCAATATTTCTCCCACGTCTGTATGTAAATCTCGGATTGTTTGGTAATATCTCATTTAGTTGAGAATCAAGTTTCAGAATGGACCAGTGTTTTTCAACTATCTTTTTTATATCATCCGCTTGTGTGGAGAAGGTATTAACAATACGCATTGTCGCCTCATTTTGGATTTGATCCCTTTTTTTAGGGGTCAGTAGATCATTTCTTGTAGTGTGCTTAGCCTTTTCCTCTGCCTCATTTATAATATTCTCTGGGTAACCTCGTTCTTTAAATCTATTGTGCAAATTCCTACACTCAGACTCAAAATCCTCGGGGTTTGAGCAATTCCTTCTTGCTCGTAAGAATTGACCCCTAGGGATTCCCTTTTTAAGGGGAAATGGGTGGTGGCTTTTCCATGCCAAAAGAGAGTTAGTGGCGGTGGTTTTTCGATATATCTTAGTTTCTAGCCTACCCTCATCAGTTCTTGTAATCTGTACATCCAAGAAACTTAAAGAGGTTCGGTCGATTTCATAGGTAAAAAGCATTCCTATATCGTTCCTATTAAGAACTTCCACAAACTCCACAAACATGCTCCTGGGGCCGTCCCACAAGATGAACACGTCATCTATGAAACGGCCCCAGAACAGTACATGCGAGGTATACATCGCCAATTCTTCCCCAAAGACCACTGTATCTTCCCAGAGAGTGATCTAACAGGGAAGAGTAAATTTTGTCCTTCAATAAGTTCATATCCCCCAATTCAGATTTTCCTGGAAACAGTAGAAAAGGATCTAGAAAAGCTATCCAGGAACAAAAAGGAGGGGATAAACAATTTGAATAAAGAGGAAAGAGAAGCTCTGGACAAGTTAAGTAAAAATGATCAACTAATTATCAAAAAATCTGATAAAGGGGGGAATATTGTCGTGATGGGGAAAGATCAATATATAAAAATGTGTATGCAAATCTTGAACAATCAGGAAAACTATATAAGACTTGAAGGGAATCCTACCGATACTTATTATAAGGAACTTGAATCTATGTTGAATACAGCAGTTAGAAGTGATATCCTAACCAAAAAAGACTTGTCATGCACCTTGAATAAGTCCCCAACAATAGCTACATTTTATTCCCTCCCAAAGATCCACAAACGCATAGAAGACCCCCCGGGACGACTAATAATCTCGGGTAATGGGTGTCTCACTGAAGGTATCAGTCGATATGTGGACTATTTCCTAAGACCATTTGTAGTGAGTCTCCCTTCCTATATCAGAGACACAATGGATCTGCTGAATAGATTACAGGGGATAACAGTGGATGGAAATGTGTGGCTAGCCAGCCTAGATGTTGAATCATTATATAACAACATTAGACATGACTTGGGTGTTCAGGCAGTGAAATACTTCTTTCGTTCTAGAAGCACTCACTTGGAAAAACATTCTTGCTTCATTGTGGATCTCCTGTACTTTATTTTAACTCACAACTACTTCTTGTTCCAGAATAAGTTCTACCTACAGAGAAAGGGATGTGCTATGGGCACATCGTGTGCCCCATCCTATGCAAACATCTTTCTTGGATGGTGGGAAGATACAGTGGTCTTTGGGGAAGAATTGGCGATGTATACCTCGCATGTACTGTTCTGGGGCCGTTTCATAGATGACGTGTTCATCTTGTGGGACGGCCCCAGGAGCATGTTTGTGGAGTTTGTGGAAGTTCTTAATAGGAACGATATAGGAATGCTTTTTACCTATGAAATCGACCGAACCTCTTTAAGTTTCTTGGATGTACAGATTACAAGAACTGATGAGGGTAGGCTAGAAATATATCGAAAAACCACCGCCACTAACTCTCTTTTGGCATGGAAAAGCCACCACCCATTTCCCCTTAAAAAGGGAATCCCTAGGGGTCAATTCTTACGAGCAAGAAGGAATTGCTCAAACCCCGAGGATTTTGAGTCTGAGTGTAGGAATTTGCACAATAGATTTAAAGAACGAGGTTACCCAGAGAATATTATAAATGAGGCAGAGGAAAAGGCTAATCACACTACAAGAAATGATCTACTGACCCCTAAAAAAAGGGATCAAATCCAAAATGAGGCGACAATGCGTATTGTTAATACCTTCTCCACACAAGCGGATGATATAAAAAAGATAGTTGAAAAACACTGGTCCATTCTGAAACTTGATTCTCAACTAAATGAGATATTACCAAACAATCCGAGATTTACATACAGACGTGGGAGAAATATTGGAGATGAACTGGTACATTCCTATTTACCAATATCCAATAAACCGGTAAAAAAGACATGGTTAAATAAACCCTTAAAGGGTATGTTCAAATGTGGAAAATGCAAGGCTTGTGCCAATGTCAACAACTGTAAGAATTTTGTGGCTCCGAAAGATGGGAGGAAATTCGAGATACTGGATTTTTTCAACTGTGAAACAGAAGGAGTAGTTTATGCGATTGTATGCCCATGACCAATGATGTATATAGGCGAGACTACTCGCCAGGTAAAACAGAGGATCTTGGAACATGTTGGAAATATAAAGAATCCCAAAGATACTCCAGTAGCCCGCCATTTTAGAGAAAAACATGGGGGAGACACCTCATGTTTAAGGTTCTTTGTAATTCAACAGTGGAAGTTGGGACCTAGAGGTGGAAACTTGGATCAGAAACTTCGGCAGTTAGAAGCAAAGTGGATACATCGCCTTGGAACTTTGAGCCCAGGGGGTTTAAATGAGGGTTTTACCTATACTCCCTTTATTTAATGATGTATGTTATCAAATGCTGGCATGGGGGGGGGGGGGGGGGGGGTGATGAGTAGTTCTGTGGAACGTCTACAATGGATGTGTGGTCAGAGATATATACACATACTGTATGTTAGCTCTCATCTATGGTAATGTACAATGTAATATGACAAATTGGATAAAAGGGTTTGTGGGGAAAGAGTTGTTAGACCCCCCACCTATTCTTCAACCAATAGTGTGAAGAGGAGTGAATAAAGTAATGTGGCTATATTTGAGTGATAAGAATATACAGAATTATTCATCACACTATATATATTAAGTGGATGAGTAATAATGACCGCCGTCTAGTATGGAAACGCTAACACAGAATGTTGTATCTGTGCTCAATGTGGCTGAACATGTGCCTTAGCATGAAATTACTGTCTGTATCTTTAAATCAATGATGCTGGAGTTCAGGATTATATAAAGCTCTGAATGACAAAGAATATGTGTATTGAGTGGAGTATATATATATATGAAGAGAATCCCTACAAAGTATCTGAGAGCCTGTATGCATGGAGCATTACTTCCCCCGTTTATGACTTTACGTAATATTGCCACTAATATATAGTCTCTAAACTCATAAGATGAGCTGCATTGTTTATAAACAATGCAGCTACGAGCGAAACGAGTGCTGATTGGTGGAGGGGCGGCGATTGTGAGTGAATCCTTCAATGGAAACTACTCACGAGCGCTCCAATGAGGGATGAGCGGAGTCCTGTGACGTAAGCAGTGTAGGAGGCACATGAGTAGCTATTGACCAATGGGAGGCCTCTTATGCTTTCCTATGGGGGAAAGGGACGGCGTTTGCCGATATCAGCTGGCGTTATAGGAGGGAGTCCGCTGGTAAGAGACATGATTCTTACAGCTGCGCTTACCACACTCATGTTTTTTGGGAACAATAGCACAATTGCAAACAGTGTTTTTCCGCATCATTGCCGAGGATATGGCAGCCAATGAGCACAATGTAATGGTTGATGGATAGATGCTGCAGCCAATAGGATTATTCCTCTGGAGGGTAGATACAAAATTACCCAGTCCCACCCATCTGACCAGTATATAAGGCTGTTAAGCACCACGTCTCAGTTGATGCTTGACTGAGCTTGGGAGCACAGCTCTCTTTTTTATTTTTCTGTATATAATGATTGCAATGTAATGTTCTTATGCACTCTATACCCTAGCACTTAGCACTTTTGTCCCTGACGACGGCCCCATAAGAGGGGGTTGAAACATGTTGGATTTGTGGTGGGGGGAATTGTAAATAGCACCTAAGCAATCTTTAGTGAGGAATAGGTGGGATCAAGTATTATATGGACCCATAGGTCATATATTGATTACTAATATAAATACACCTATCTCATTTGGTTTATAAGAAAAATATATCAAATATGGTTTTAGTATAAATTAATAAAAGTTATATTTTATATCTCTACATTCTCTAACGGGGAATTTAATTGTTGATCTGATAAAAATCAGTTTGTGTGTTTTGAATCCCAGTATAGGTTAGCCAGGTAGTTGCCTCCAGTATAGGTAGCCAGTATAGTTGCCCCCAGTATATGTTAGATAGGCAGGCACCCCCCCCCCCCCCGGTATAAGTTAGATAAGTAGGTGCCCCCAGTACAGGTTAGCTAGGCAGGTGCCTCCAATATAGGTAGCCAGTATAGTTGCCCCCAGCATAGGTTAGATAGGTAGGTACCCCCAGTATAGGTTAGTTAGGTAGGTGCCCCCAGTATAGGTAGCCAGCCAGTATAGTTGCCACCTGTATAGGCTAGCTAGGTAGGTAGGTGCCCCCAATACAGGTTAGATAAGTGACCCCAGTATAGGTTAGATAGGTAGCTTTCCCCCAGTATAGATTAGATTAGGTAGCTGCCCCTCAGTATAGGTTAGATTAGGTAGGTGCCCCCAGTATAGGTTAGATTAGGTAGGTGCCACCAGTATAGATTAGATTAGGTAGGTGCCCCCAGTATAGATTAGGTAGGAGCCCCCAGTATAGATTAGATAGGTAGCTGCCCCCCAGCATAGGTTAGACAGGTAGCTGCCCTCCAGCATAGGTTAGACAGGTAGCTACCCCCCAGCATAGGTTAGAGAGGTAGCTGCCCCCCAGTATAGGTTAGATAGGTAGCTGCCCCCCAGTATAGGTTAGATAGGTAGCTGCCCCCTAGTACAGGTTAGATTAGGTAGGTGCCCCCCAGTATAGGATAGATAGGTAGCTGCCCCCAGTACAGGTTACATTAGGTAGGTGCCCCCCAGTATAGGATAGATAGGTAGCTGCCCCCAGTATAGGTTAGATAGGTAGCTGCCCCCCAGTATAGGTTAGATAGGTAGCTGCCCCCGAGTACAGGTTAGATTAGGTTGGTGCCCCCCAGTATAGGATAGATAGGTAGCTTGCCCAGTATAGGTTAAGTAGGTAGGTGCCCCCTCATAATGGCGGAGGGGGGAGCCGGAACCGCGGGGAGGGCAGCCCGACCTCTCCCTCCCTCTCCCCGGGCCGCCCTCCATGCTCGGACTGCAGGCAGCAGAGTTAGCGCGCAGGGAAGCGCTGCTGTACAAAATGTACGCAATGTAGCCGCTGATACACACGCTGCGTCCTGTTTACACAGGAAGCAGCAGCGTGTGTATCAGCGGCTAGGCAGAGAGGAGACCAGCAGGGCGGGAGCGGCGATCGGATCCAGGGAGGTGAGTAACAACTGTGTACAGCAGCGCTTCCCTGCGCGCTAACTCTGCTGCCTGCAGTCCGAGGGGGGAGCATGGAGGGCGGCCCGGGGAGAGGGAGGGAGAGGTCGGGCTGCCCTCCCCGCGGCTCTGGCTCCCCCCCTATCACAGCACCCCCCTTCCTCTGCGCCAAGGGCAGCGGCACGGGCCCCACGGCCCTAGAAACGGCCTTGCTTGGGATCATTGTCCTGTTGAAAGGTCCAACGTCTCCCAAGCCTCAGGTTTGTGACGGACTGCATAACATTTTCATCCAATATCTCCTGGTACTGAAGAGATTCATGGTACCTTGCACACGCTGAAGCTTCCCTGTACCTGCAGAAGCAAAACAGCCCCAAAGCATGATTGACCCCCCTCCATGCTTCACAGTAGGCAAGGTGTTCTTTTCTTCCTCAGCAGTCACACGAGGACTTTTCTCCACTTTGCGCTTCAGGTAGTGCTCAGCAATCGAAGTCAGCATCTTCTGTCGGCCACGACCAGGTAGCGTTTCAACAGTGCCCTTTGCCTTGAATTTGCGAATGATGCTTCCTATGGTGTCTCTTGGTATGTGTAACATCTTTGCAATCTTCTTATAGCCATTGCCCTTCCTGTGAAGAGAAATCACCTCTTCTCTTGTCTTACAAAAATACAATACAATACAATAACATTTGTAAAGCGCTTTTCTCCCATAGGACTCAAACAGTCTTCCTGGACCATTCTCTTGACTTCACCATGTTTGTAAACACACCAGTAAATGTCTAGAACAGGGGTGCCCAACAGGTCGACCACCTGATGAGTAGATCGCGGCCGCCTGGCCGCATCATGTCAAAATCTGAAGCCGCACAGCCGCGGCTGTCAGATTTTGCTGCCGCTCGATACATCAGGGAGAAGAGGGTAGCGGTGCGGCTAAAGGGGAGGCGCTGCTAGAGGGTAGAGGAGCCAATAAGGAGACAGGTCTCCTCTCCTCCAGGCTGCTTGTGAGCCGTGCGTCTCTTCCCCAACAGGCTGCCTGCGTGCGCAGCGTCTTTCCCACCCTCCCCTCCCGGCTGCATGTGAGGTACTGTAATGTGGACAAATAGCTTCAGGATGATTCTGAACAGGGCCGGATTTGTACTTTCCAGTGCCTTAGGCCTGCTGTCACCAAGGCCCCCCCCCAAAAAAAAAATTGTCCAACTCTCTGACTAGCGATTATTGGTTTGAATGGACTCATCTCAGTTGTGCTGCTCTGCCCCCCATTCAACGAATAAATTCCTGTAATTTGCACTCCTGCCCGAATGTGCACAGCAGCCGATAGTGTTCTGGGCATGCATACTTGAGAAATGACGCTGATGTATGACCGGTACTTGTCAAGAATGCATAACACTGTACCTGCCATGGGCAGGAGCGAGAAATTACAGGGAGCGTGAGTGGACAGAGCATGCGCTGCTTCTTTGTCCTCTGTGCGACTGGCTGCAGTCGGAGCCACAAACAGGTGGCAGGGCAGTGCAATGGAGAGAAGCCCATCCAAAACAGAGAACAGGTAAGTAGCAAACATCCTATCAAGACCCACTTTGGATGTTCTGTTGTAATTATAGTGGACCTGAACTCAGAACTTCCTCTCTGCTCAAAAAGAATACAACAACACAACCTTTCAATAAAAACATTTTTGTTACAGCTGATACAAATCCTGCAATAAATCTGCAGTGTGTCTACTTCCTGCTTTTATGGAAGCAGACATATTTTTAGCATCCTGTGCTTTCAAATGAGCTTAGCTGTTGTGGCAGTCAGGTGACACTCACAGTGTAGAGATCAAATTACAACTTGTGACACACAGGAGGGGGAATTAGACAGCCTCTCGAAATATATACATGGTACATATCTCTGTTTTCCTTCTGTCCTGTAGAGTAACCTGTGACGAACATTACGGAAAAGCCGTGCGCTAGCGCCATCGACTTTCGCATAATCGTGCACAGTTCCTGTCAGTCTTGGGTAAATGCACAACAGATGTCAATTTCTCTCTCTCTTACTGAGAACAGTAACCTTCCCCCCCCACATCCTGTTCAGGTCAGGAAAGAATTCACAAGTAGCCAGACCACCTGGGGAGCAGACATTTGGTCACATAGCTCATGTTCCACCAAACCAGCTCAAACTGGTTGAACTTCAAATTTCCCTCCAAGCGTATAGCTTCACACAAAGGGAACGTTAACTTATTAATAATTCAAAATAGGTTTGTCACAGCAAGACCAAAATTACATTTCCTGATACCTAGGAAACAGGTCTATAATTCACATGAATTATCATTCTCTAGCTATCAGGAATGCGTAGAGCAAATTCGTTAGACTAGGCGTGTATAGTCTCATTTAATACAGAGTCGCATGCTGCTTATGAATATGGTCTCGGATCTGCGATGCACCCATCTGGGGCGGAATTACACAAATTATTAATAATTGGTACATTCCTTGCTCCAAGTCTGTGGGTGGTAACCTGACTTGCCAGGAGGTAACCCTGCCTCAAACACACCTACTTTCCAGGTAGTGACCGCCCCAAAACTCTGGTCAGTAAAAAGCGTTTGCAAGGAACTCCACCCAGTTCTTCAATTTACATCAACTAGGGAAGTCCAGACATGTGCTCACGGAAGAACCGGGCGCATGTTGTGTACAAAGGACTTTTAAGCTGAATGCCTACGTTTAAACTGGACTATTTTCTTGATGCTTCAAATGGACTGCTCAGCTAACTAAGTAAGAACTTTCTGTTTTATTCCTTTTATTTTTAAGCTCTGTGTTTTATATGTTAATAGGTGTATATAACTGTATGTAATGCATTTGTGTTATTAAACGTTTAAAAATCGTTTAGCGGTTATGACCTGTTGCTGAACATACACAATCGTACCTATTCTCCTGAACTCGCTACCCTGTGTTTAATAGAAGTATACATTTATAACCCGTATGCGAGAACCCGGCCCAGACATAACGATCTGGCCCAGATTCTTGCATACTGCTAGGGGTTACTAAAGTGTTCTCGAAGTCCTAGTAAAATTACAGTAGCGGGCTGTGTAACTCGCTTGGTGGCAGATCTTTGAATTGTATATGTGTGTGGAGTGATTCGGTTGGTATCAGAACGCTCCCTTCGCGAGTCAGTTCATCAAATTGCGAATGCGGGTTACCCTTCGTGATGAACAAATGACCGTGTAAGAGGATTTCTGACGCTGATCGATTTACCCCACCCGCAGACCGGCTCGCGGTCTGTGACATTTGTTTGGCAGCTTTTTGGGATTTGTGTATGTTCAGAACATCAACGGCAACGTTATTTGATTAACCTGCCAGAACAGATCAAAAATCTGTGGTTGATAACCGATGCATTACCATTTATATAGACTAAACGTGTAGCACAGAGTTCCCCCCCCCCCAATCTCTTTTCCTATCCTATCTTTTATTTGGCAAAAATGGCTGCAGCAAGATACAAGAAAATGGCAGTGGCAGACCTAGTGAACTTGTGTGAAGAAAAAGGCATTGTGACTTATAGAAAAAAGAAAGCGCAATTGATTGAGGACTTGTTGCGACTGAATACCCAGCCGGAGCAGATGCTGGGAGAGCACACTCCTGGTTCAGACGGTGCTGTAACTGGGGCAGAGGAAAGTGAGCGGTTGGAGCAAAGCAACCCACTTCCAGACCCAGAGGAAAACGGGACCGCGTCTGAACCGGTCGCTGTAACTGCTGAGGAGCATGGTGGCCAGCAGGAGCCCGCCCATGCCAACCTGTTCTGTGTTCCTGATGCTGGAATGCAACCTGGATTACAAAGGCTGTTGGAGACAAATCCTGAGCTGTACATGCAGATTGTCAGAGAAAATGCTGACCGTGCAGAACGCCAGGCTGAACGGGAATCCTCAGAACGCCGGGAGCAGGCAGAAAGGGAAGCGGCAGAGCGCCGGTGGCTTGCTGAGAGAGAAGCGGAAAGAGAGGAGAGAGCAGCCGCACGCAGACATGACCTTGAAATGGCCAACCTGCGAGCGCAAGGCCAAAATCCCTCGCAAAGTGCTCCGGAACCCCGGCCCACAGCAGGCCCGTTTGGGACTCCAAAGTTTAAATTCCCAGAAATGGAGAAGGGAACCGACCCGGACACTTATTTACACTCCTTTGAAAAGACTTGTCGTCAGCATCATCTGCCCCAGGAGCAGTGGGCGAGATATCTGACACCCAACTTGCGGGATAAAGCGCTTGAGGCGTTTGTGGACTTACCCGCTGAGAAAGACAATGACTATGAGGCGATAAAAGCTGCAATTATCGCCAAATACCAGCTGACCCCAGAGGTCTATCGCAAAAAGTTTCGCTCCCTGCAGAAAGGCCACACCGACTCTTACACCGACCTGGAGAGTCGCCTGCTGACTGTGTTCAGGCAGTGGTCATGGGGCCTCAAAAAAGACTCTCACCAAGGTCTGGAGGACCTCATCGTACAGGAGCAGTTGCTGAACTGCTGCACTCCAGATGTCCGGCAGTTTGTCTTGGAGCGGAAGCCTGAATCCGCCAAGGCTGCCGCAGAACTTGCAGACACTTTTGTGGCCACCCGTGTGCCGGACAGCCGCAAACCTCCAGCCCAGAGCTGGAGAGGGGGGAGACCTATGCAACCCAGCTCTCCTCCCCCTGCTAACCGTGGGAATCGGGTCCCACAGCCACAGAGGCCGGATGCTGCACCTGCTACTCATCCGCCTGATGCCACATATGTTCCGAAGTGTTACCACTGTGGACAGCGAGGACACCTCAAGTCTGCCTGCCCCGAGGTGAGGACGCCGTCTCCAGAGCCTAGCGCAGAAGTGGCTAGCGCATCCTCTACTGCACACGCCTACCTCGTCATGGGAGCAGCAAATCCTCGACTTTCCGGAAATCATCAAGTCGTGGAAGTTAACGACCAGATCGCTGTTGGTTTCCGCGACACAGGCGCAGAGCTTACCTTGGTTCGCTCTCATCTTGTAGCCAGGGAGAATTTCCTGCCTAATGAGCGTGTCACACTTTTGGGAGTTGGTGGCACACACGCATGCATCGCCAAAGCTCGTGTTGTTCTCGATTGGGGAAGGGGCCGCCAGTCAAAAGTTGTGGGGGTGACAGATGACATCCCAGTGCCTGTGCTGTTGGGCACCGATCTTGGCACCCTACGATCCTTTTATGAACCTGTGATCAACACCCCGGATTGCCAGTCTGGACCCACTCAGGTACTGTACAAGCTTGGGGTGGGACAGAGGGAGGCAGCCAGGGTAATGGTACCCAGCCCTCCTAGGGAAGGAGGGAAGGAAGCGGTACCTGTTTCTAATGGACAGCTGTCTAGTCACGGTTTGTCTGACTCTAAACCTGTCACTGTTGTTCCAGATACCTGTGTACATGTGAAAAATGAACGTAACTGTGATGTTAATGTTGTACCAGATGTTGCTAATAGCTTTCATGCTGAATCTCACAGTGCTAAAAAGGATGTATGTTTAAATGTGACAGTCTCTAATCTAAGAGGTAACAGTCTTGTTTTGCCTGGGTCATATCCGTCCAGGGCAGTGGAAGCAGGCCAGGTGTCAGAGCAGGCAGCTGGGGGCCTAGACCTCCCCTCCTGCTATGACAGCCAGAGTGCTCCACCATTGTCTGCTGTTAACAAACAGCTGGTGGAGACAGGCCGTTCCTTCCCTGTCTCACCCTTGCATGTCTTCCCCTTGCAGAAGCAACCCAGTGCAAAACTGCCCACAGGTCCACCCTCTATCCTTCCTGGAGAAGGGGCAAGCCTCGCCACCCAGGTGAAGGCAAATTCGTTTTTAAAATTGTGCTCTAATGTTCACCTAGGTTGTGCTGACCAAAATGTTGTGCCAAGGTGTAGTCAGTTAGAGCAGGGGTATGCTACGCTGCTTCCAGATTCGCAGGCTGACACCCGAGAGTCAGGAAGTGACCCGGATGTCAGCCAACGACTCTCTCCCTTACAGGAAGCGCTATGCAAACCCAGCCAGGCCTTTAGAGGTAAGCCTGTTGGTGTGCATCGCACCGTCCGCAAAGCGGACACTTGGACACACCGGACCATGAGGCCTTATGCTTCTGGTGAGTTGTCTAACGGGCAGTCAGATAAGAAGTCGAGAACCCGGTCAGTAGCTAAGCGCCGCGTAGAGCGGGTCATGCAGACCCACTCTGTGCGTCCGGCTGGTAGGAGGGAGATGTGACGAACATTACGGAAAAGCCGTGCGCTAGCGCCATCGACTTTCGCATAATCGTGCACAGTTCCTGTCAGTCTTGGGTAAATGCACAACAGATGTCAATTTCTCTCTCTCTTACTGAGAACAGTAACCTTCCCCCCCCCACATCCTGTTCAGGTCAGGAAAGAATTCACAAGTAGCCAGACCACCTGGGGAGCAGACATTTGGTCACATAGCGCATGTTCCACCAAACCAGCTCAAACTGGTTGAACTTCAAATTTCCCTCCAAGCGTATAGCTTCACACAAAGGGAACGTTAACTTATTAATAATTCAAAATAGGTTTGTCACAGCAAGACCAAAATTACATTTCCTGATACCTAGGAAACAGGTCTATAATTCACATGAATTATCATTCTCTAGCTATCAGGAATCAATTGAGAAACCGCTTTATCCGGCATGCGTAGAGCAAATTCGTTAGACTAGGCGTGTATAGTCTCATTTAATACAGAGTCGCATGCTGCTTATGAATATGGTCTCGGATCTGCGATGCACCCATCTGGGGCGGAATTACACAAATTATTAATAATTGGTACATTCCTTGCTCCAAGTCTGTGGGTGGTAACCTGACTTGCCAGGAGGTAACCCTGCCTCAAACACACCTACTTTCCAGGTAGTGACCGCCCCAAAACTCTGGTCAGTAAAAAGCGTTTGCAAGGAACTCCACCCAGTTCTTCAATTTACATCAACTAGGGAAGTCCAGACATGTGCTCACGGAAGAACCGGGCGCATGTTGTGTACAAAGGACTTTTAAGCTGAATGCCTACGTTTAAACTGGACTATTTTCTTGATGCTTCAAATGGACTGCTCAGCTAACTAAGTAAGAACTTTCTGTTTTATTCCTTTTATTTTTAAGCTCTGTGTTTTATATGTTAATAGGTGTATATAACTGTATGTAATGCATTTGTGTTATTAAACGTTTAAAAATCGTTTAGCGGTTATGACCTGTTGCTGAACATACACAATCGTACCTATTCTCCTGAACTCGCTACCCTGTGTTTAATAGAAGTATACATTTATAACCCGTATGCGAGAACCCGGCCCAGACATAACGATCTGGCCCAGATTCTTGCATACTGCTAGGGGTTACTAAAGTGTTCTCGAAGTCCTAGTAAAATTACAGTAGCGGGCTGTGTAACTCGCTTGGTGGCAGATCTTTGAATTGTATATGTGTGTGGAGTGATTCGGTTGGTATCAGAACGCTCCCTTCGCGAGTCAGTTCATCAAATTGCGAATGCGGGTTACCCTTCGTGATGAACAAATGACCGTGTAAGAGGATTTCTGACGCTGATCGATTTACCCCACCCGCAGACCGGCTCGCGGTCTGTGACATAACCAAGCAGCTCAGGGTGACCCAAACTACTAGGAATGTATAGGGGGATAAAAGGAACTAAAAAGCCCTCCTACTAAAAAAGCAAGCTTGGTGTAATTGCCTTCTTAAAACAGAAGGAAATTTGCATTAATTCAGTTATAAATGAACATTTGTGGTTACCCACAATGCACTACTACTAAATATGCAAATTATCCCTTTTCGCCCTTGTTAAGCCAAGCAAGCATCCAGAACCGCTGGTGTATAGCAAGCCTATAGCTATAGGCTTGCTATACACCAGCGGTTCTGGATGCTTGCTTGGCTTAACAAGGGCGAAAAGGGATAATTTGCATATTTAGTAGTAGTGCATTGTGGGTAACCACAAATGTTCATTTATAACTGAATTATTGCAAATTCCCTTCTGTTTTAAGAAGGCAATTACACCAAGCTTTGCTTTTTTAATAGGAGGGCTTTTTGGTTCCTTTTATCCCCCTATACATTCCTAGTAGTTTGGGTCACCCTGAGCTGCTTGTTTACTCTGTTGTACTCGTCCAAGCCCTATTTCATACAGCCTTATCAATCCCTGTCATGTACTGATGAGGACCAAAAGTCCGAAACAGGCTGAGTGTCTACATGTGGGTTTGATATGGCTGTGTAAAACTTAAAGCTATAGGCTTGCTATACACCAGCGGTTCTGGATGCTTGCTTGGCTTAACAGGGGCGAAAAGGGATAATTTGCATATTTAGTAGTAGTGCATTGTTGGTAACCACAAATGTTCATTAGAACTGAATTATTGCAAATTTCCTTCTGTCCTGTGCAAGAGTTCAGCTCCACATTAAAGCATCTGAATGACATTTATTTATATTTGCTGAAAAATCTATGCCTCTCTTTTGAATGCTGAATGTACATATGGTGGTGTGCTCTAACATATTGGCAGTATACGGGAACAAAGTCTGAAGAAGGCTTATTTAAATTGTCTTTAAAACGTTTTTTAGGGTAAATGATGCATGTAGCATCATGTTTTTTTAATGATGTGGGGACTTAAAATCCCTTTCTCTCTCAGATGGGAAATTCGAGTTTGCTCGGATAGTGCTATTCAGATTTTAAAAAATATCCGAATTGCTATTCAAAGTTCGGATAGTGGAAAAAGTTCAGATTATCTGGGTAGTTCGGATACCTAAATATTGGATGAGCACCACTGCTCAGGTGTCATTTAAAATGACAGTTTAGCAATGAAAGGGAAGAAAACAGCATTTTTTATCCTGCAGTCTCATAGATGGTAGGAGCTGGAGGACAGAAAATGAGTCAGGAAAGAGTTAACTAAGGAAGAGAAGCGACCACTGCTACTAGGAAAAAAAAGAAAAACACAGTCATAAATTAGGATTAGATAAATTAACAACTGCTGGGGTCAGTGTCAAAGCTGTAAAAGAGGTGAAGAACCACTGATGTTTGGGAATGCCTGCATTAAAACTCAGCGGAACTTAGTTCTATCAGCTTTGTAATGTAAATCTCTGGTATTTCTCACATCGATCTGTATGTCTATCATACAAAGGAATGGATTATCAGGTGACCATTATGATTGATCCTGATTGTTTTAACACATCAGGAAGTGAGAGAGAGATGCAGGGATTGGGGAACTCTGGAATTAAGCTATTAGTGCAAAGCAGGGCGCTGGATGGCTGCGCTGCGGGACCAGAAGAGATGATTTACTTTGACATATGACCTCTTCTCTCTCCAAGTCATGCTGCCCTTCTTATCTTATCTAATTTTATCGCCCTAGGCCCTGGCCTTTCTGGCCTTTCCAGAAATCCGGCCCTGATTCTGAAGCTATTTGCTATGCTTGTATGTCTGAAGGGGGAGAAGGATTGTGGACTGCCTACCTGCCGGGATAGGGAGGGGGGATTCGTTATACTGTGAAGGGGAGAAGGCTTTTGTAATTTATCCACTAGGCTTGATGGGGGGGGGGTGGAGTAGAATACTGTGACTGTAAACACATTCTGCCCCCAAAGTTCCAAAGCTATTTAACAATTTTATAACCTCAGGGACAATATTAGCAGAATTCACTGATGCCACCATAGCATTCATCCTAAGGGAAAGACACCAGTGTTACAACCTATTATAGACCTATCTCCCTCCTGAACTGCGACGTAAAGTTATATGTCAAGATTTAGCCAATCGTCTATTTCATGTACTTCCTCATATTCTTGAAGAGAAAGGTAGGAAACACGAAGAAACCGGGAGCCAAGTCTGGTGTAGTATGTTGTAATATGTAGAGGTATAATTTTTAAAGTGGAAATATACTCACAAGCTGAGGTTGCCTGAAAGCAACTACTCAATAAGCATGAGGGGAACTACTGTCCCCTCTCGGCCTTTGTACAGGTATCGGTCACTGCTCCTGATAAAAAGCCAGCTGGAGAGGTAACACGTCTGCTGGTGTCCCTTCCCTTGCCAAAGGGATAGACAGTGCACAGGAAAGGGTAGGAGGCGCCCAGTGAGATATACATAGGATAACCTTTGAATCTTACGGTCCACCTTGTGGGTAAGGTAGGACCAAAACTTTACAAGGGCCGACAGGACCCAGACAGTACTCGAAAAGTAATTAATGTTTTGCACTGATTAGGAGTCTGTCGGAGGCCTTCTTTATTTTTAGCTCTGGATGCAGAAAAAGCCTTCTACAGAGTCCATTGGGGGTTCCTAAGTGACGTTCTCCTCAAGTTTGGACTATCAGCCTCATCCCATTAAGCTATAACGGCCTTGTATAGGAACCCATCTGCTAAAGTGAATGTTTCACGGTTCGTGTCCGGGTCATTCACAATTACCAACAGAACTAGACAAGGATGACCACTCTTCCCATTAATATTTGTCATGGGGATGGAGACCCTGGCAGAGGTTATCATAGTTAATATAAGTATTCAAGGGTTCAAAATCATAGATAAAATGAATACTATTAATCCCTTTGCAGACGATGTACTAAACATTAGAGATGGCCCGAACGGTTTGCCGGCGAATGGTTCCAGGCGAACTTTGGGTGGTTCGCGATCGCATGCGAATGTGAACTTTTCCGGAAGTTCGGATTGCCCCCATAGTGCACCATTAGGGTCAACTTTGACCCTCTACATCACAGTCAGCAGGCCTGTTGTAGCAAATCAGGTTACACTATCTCCTGGAGTTATTCCACCTCTTATATAAGGCAGGCAGCGCCGGCCATTATAGTCGTTCGTGTCCCTGTAGTAATTGGTGAAGGGAAAGCTGCTGGCAGACTCTCATAGGGAAAGATTAGGTAGGCTCTTGTAAGCTTCTTAGCTTGCTCCTGGCTGCTTGTTATTCCTAAAATAGCACCCACAACAGCTTTTTTGAGAGCTAATCTTGTTCTTGTGCTTTTTTTTTACCCTCCACCCTTCCTCCTTCCTCCTCTCTTGTCTTGTGTTCCAGGGATTTGTAGGATGTCAAAAGCCAGCTTACATACATTGGCCGGGAATCGAACCCAGGTCAACTGCTTTGAAGGAAGCTATGCTCATCACTATACCACCAACACTACATGCTGAAGCCAGCCTAGCATGTACCATTGTGAAATACCCAAGAGAAAAATGAGCTTGCTTGGGGATTTGTAGGATGTCAAAAGCAACCTCACATACATTGGCCAGGAATCGAACCCAGGTCAACTGCTTTGAAGGCAGCTATGCTCACCACTATACCACCAACACGACATGCTGAAGCCAGCCTAGCATGTACCATTGTGATATACCCAAGAGAAAAATGAGCTTGCTTAGGGATTTGTAGGATGTCAAAAGCAACCTCACATACATTGGCCAGGAATCGAACCCAGGTCAACTACTTTGAAGGCAGCTATGCTCACCACTATACCACCAACGTTACATGCTGAAACTTCTTGAAGCAGACTTACTTCCTCCCTCCAAAAGGCACACATACATCCCCATAAAATAATTCAACAGCAACTGCATGCACAGTCTCTGTGGCACAATCGGTTAGCGCATTCAGCTGTTAACCGAAAGGTTGGTGGTTAAAGCCCACCCAGGGACAGCCTTGCCTTTTGCATTCAACAGTTGTCCAAAGAGAACCCCAGATAGCCATGTAGAATAATCTCTTTCTCTCTCTGGGCTTGAACCACCAACCTTTCGGTTAACAGCCAAACACGCTAACTGTTTGCACCACAGAGACTGTGCACACACTTGTTGCTAAACGATTTTATGTGGATGCATGTGTGTCTTGTGGAGGGAGGAAAAAAGTCTGCTCCAAGAAGTTTGACGCCACTTTAAACAAAACCCGTATATATATCAAATGTCTACATATATTTCTATGATCCTTTCATGATGACAAAGGCCAGAAAGAAGTAGGCAAAGGAGTGCCCATTTTTCCGTACGGCTAAGCGGTCTCACTCACTTTTTCCTACAACGAAGCATCTGCTGTACTGCAGCAGAGTGTCGCAGCGGAAGCATGCTGAGCCCATAACCCAGAGGTCGATGGATCTAAAACATCCTCTGCTAGGTGTACTTTGGTTTTTCACCTTGCTTTACCACATGGGCCAATCGGTGGCCATAGCCCCATAAGAGAAAGTGTCATTAGGGCCTTGCTGTAACATAGGCCTCGATTCAAAAAAGTGCTGTCGAGCGGGGAAAGTCGAGCGGGGAAACACCGCTGTCGGTATTTCCGCCTTCAGGGTGGTAATCAGAGCCGGGACAAGGTCCTCCAGCACCCAAGGCTGAGACACCAAAGTGCGCCCCTCCATCCCTGCCACCCGAGCCATCAAACACTGATTGCTATTAGACTAAGAGGGCCACAGGGCCCACAACCTCCCCAACACCTTAATATCTAGTTATCTGGCTTGCAGTCACTGCCATGTATCCCCTTTTCTTATTTCTTTCTGCTTCAAACACAATTAGGAATGACAGCTGAATGAATTCTGCGCCCCCTCCTACACTGCGCCCTGAGGCTGGAGCCTCTCCAGCCTATGCCTCGGCCCGGCCCTGGTGGTAATTCATAAAAATGTAGCTAGATGTGACAGGCGTGCGGAGATATTCCGCTGTAGGCAGGCGTTAGGCTGTCCTACGCATGCGGAAACAGGAGAAGCAGGCGGAATCCCTCCGTGCGGTGTTCTCTCTGCAGCTGCTTGGGAGGTCTGTCCCATTCACTGCACTGTATTCCGCACGCTTCTCGCCACATCAGAGGTAGCGGTAATACCCGTCCGCATACTGCTACCTCTAATCTTTATGAATTGACTACTTGTTACTTTTGCTATGATAATCACCGCGCAAGGCGGTGATTTATCACTCTGCTCGCGAATGTCGGCTTTTCATGTGGAAAAAGCCTTTATGAATACAGACTTTGCTCTTGGTCGGTAAAGTGAGCCGTTTTCAGCATTTCCGAATGCGGGAATGCTTTATGAATCGAGGCCATAGATAGTAGTGTAACTATTTCAACTAATGTACCCTTCTTTAACTTGAAGGTTATATACAAACGTAAGCAGAGTGGTGCAGCGGAAGTGTGCTGAGCCCATAACCCAGAGGTTGATGGATCGAAACCATCCTCTGCTAGGCATGATTTCGTTTTTGCACCTCGCTTTATCGCATGGGCAAAACGGTTTCCATAGCCCTGTACGAGAAAGTGTAATATGGGCCCTGCCGTAACATAGATATTACGGTAGCTAAGACTACTCCTGGGGCTTTCTTGTAGTTGAAGAGATGAGTGAACTGTACACCCCACTTAAAAATTAAAAAAAAAAAAAAAAACAACAGAGAAGCTTCCCCATATTGGAGCATTGGATTTGGTAAAGTCTTAAGCCAATGTGTTGTAAGACACAAGTAAGCTTTAGGTTAGCAGGAATGGTTGCATGGCCACCTAGCTTTTCATCCTTCCCACCCTTGCCCTGGAATCTTCCAGACTTCAAATTGCTGTCCTTTGCTGTGTGTGTTACACCAGCATCATCCAGGGGGGCACATGATCTTTCTGAAGTCTTGAATTGAAGCCAGTAAGCAGTATCACCATGTTTCCCACTGCTATCATCTAGCAAATTAGTCAAATAAGCAAGCTCATTTTTCTCTTGGGTATATCACAATGGTACATGCTAGGCTGGCTTCAGCATGTAGCGTTGGTGCTATAGTGGTGAGCATAGCTGCCTTCAAAGCAGTTGACCTGGGTTTGATCCCTGGCCAATGTATGTGAGGTTGCTTTTGACATCCTACAAATCCCTAAGCAAGCTCATTTTTCTCTTGGGTATATCACAATGGTACATGCTAGGCTGGCTTCAGCATGTAGCGTTGGTAGTAAAGTGGTGAGCATAGCTGCCTTCAAAGCAGTTTACCTGGGTTCGATTCCTGGCCAATGTATGTGAGGTTGCTTTTGACATCCTACAAATCCCTAAGCAAGCTCATTTTTCTCTTGGGTATATCACAATGGTACATGCTAGGCTGGCTTCAGCATGTAGTGTTGGTGGTAAAGGGGTGAGCATAGCTGCCTTCAAAGCAGTTGACCTGGGTTTGATTCCTGGCCAATGTATGTAAGCTGGCTTTTGACATCCTACAAATACCTGGAAGACAAGACAAGAGAGGAGGAGGAGGGTGGAGGAATTACACTCCCTGATTGATGTATACACATGCAAGATGTTATAAAGTAGTTTAGGCCTGCAATTTAGCATTGAATGTGATTTCTGCCCTTAAAACACTGCTTTGCGTTAAAATCACTTTTTTTTCCGGGACTTTTGACGTCTATCCCACTCAACCATGTCTCCCTCCAGGTGTTAGATCCCTTGAAACATCTGTACCATCACTTTTCTGGCCAGCATAATTTTTTCTAATTTTCCAAGTTTGCCTCCCCATTGAAGTCTATTGCGGTTCGCGAAAGTTTCACGGTAGGTTCGCGTCATCTCTACTAATCATTGTCTCAAATCCACTCAGTTCTCAGTTAGTAGTCTGGGAAACCCTCTAAACCTTTGCAAGGGTCTCATTCTTTAGGGTTTATGACACCAAATCATTATTGATGGGATTTAATTTTATCACCTGAAATGAAAGACCAGATATCTAGGAAACTCCCATTTCCCTTGGCTAAAGATACCATACCTTACTTGGGTATCCAGATCCCTCACCATGCCAAAGACCTTTACCAAAGTATTCTCATACTTCTATTACAAAAGATGCAAACCTAATTCTCGCATATAGCAAAATTTTAGCTTTCCCTATCCAGAAATATAGCAGCATACAAAATGAGAGTTTTACCCATGATATTGAATATTTTTTGAACGGTCCCAATACCATTTACCAAATAGTTTTGCAATGTTTATAGGGTAAAAAGAAACATTAGATAGTGGTTGCAGTTCTCACACTTGCACTGCTTCGATCTATTTAGATATCAGCAAGCATGCATCTTAAAAGAAAGGCTCATACACACATCCAACTGAGGCCTGGTGCACACCAGAGCAGTTTTTCTGAGCGTTTTGAGTTTTTAAATCTGCTGCTAATGTTATCCTATGTGTCTGTGCACACTGGAGCAATGAGGTTTTGCAAAAAAACCCCATAGCATTACATTGGGAAGAGCTTTTGAACCTCTAAAAGCTCTTCCCAATGTAATGCTATGGGGTTTTTTTTGCAAAACCTCATTGCTCCAGTGTGCACAGACACATAGGATAACATTAGCAGCAGATTTAAAAACTCAAAACGCTCAGAAAAACTCCTCTGGTGTGCACCAGGCCTTAAAGTGGACCCAAATTAAAAATACAAGATTTCAGAAATAAAATCTATTTTCTAAATTATAATGATAAATAGCAGCTTTTTTTCAGCTGCATGATGACAAATATAAAATATTTTACATTTATTGGAGAAACCCCTCCCTTCCTTTCATATTGCCAGGACAGAATCCGGCAGACTAGTGTCCGGCAAAGGAGGAATTGCTAATGGCTGCCACCTGTATAAACCTAGTTATAAAAAGAGAAGGGTGAAAAGTATGCACTGAAATGCTCATAGGCTTGAAGGGGTGTTTATTTATCTTTGTATGTGTCAGAGTGTTGCAACTAAATATTTTGAATTAAAAAAATGTTTGGTTTGGGTCCGCTTTAATGCACAACCAACCGCACAACATGACCAACCACACAACAAGCTGTTTACCTGACAAGTACATACACACTCGCCAAGCAACTAAACAACCAACTCACTTAAATACTATGGGGTTGATTCATTAAATCGTGGTGCTATTTTATAGCAGGTGTGTTAGGAAATAGCGAGTGTTTATGCGCGTGTCATGATATCGCAGCTAGTTATGATGTTGGGATAATACAGAAGCCATATTTTCTCATTTTTATGGCTGCTGTGTATTATGTCACATGGGTATGGCTGAAGGAAGCTGTTACCTTGAGTTGCTAGCTTCGGGCACTGAAATGGCTCATTAGGCCACTAGCCAGTCACCTTTGATCTGCTGTCTCAGATGTGATTGTCTGTGAAACTACATTTGAATTCAGTTCCTCTGGGTACAGGTAATTGCATGGCAGTTTCCGTTTTTTGTCCGGCATCCAGCAAAGGTGTTGCATTGCTTTGAAATTTGTGTGTATGTAAACAAGCCCAAAATACAATCCAGACTAGACAGTTGGAAGGAGACACAGGAACGTCTGAAGTTTACATATGACAGCCTGCTAGAAGTGGTTTTGAACTCTCTGCAAACTTCAAAAGCTAAAACTGTAAAGCTTTGAGTTGCATATCACAGGAAGGATATGACGTTCGTTATGTAGGAAATTGGATTATTCCTGGGTATGGACATTTGAGTGGCCCCGGGCCACACAACGGACTATATAGGTGGCCTAGGATAGTCACAACTGGTAGTTCTCTGGGGGTAGCAAAACTAACCTGGTCTAACCAGAACCACGTCACCCTCGCAACA
The DNA here is from genome assembly GCF_040937935.1 of Hyperolius riggenbachi. NCBI lineage: Eukaryota > Metazoa > Chordata > Amphibia > Anura > Hyperoliidae > Hyperolius > Hyperolius riggenbachi. The sequence continues at coordinate 157,704,168 of NC_090650.1, read as the reverse complement.
ACGCTCAGATCTATATGCTGGTACGTTTATTCCCGTTTATTTTATGCAAACTGTCTTGTGTGTATCTTTTGTATCTTTGTAACTTTTATTTTGTAATTTTTACTTTGTTTTCTGTAAATCTTGTGTACATATTATTTTCTGCATTGTTCCACTTTTTTCTGGAATATAAAATCGTTATTTAATAAGTTTGACTTCTGCTGTACTAAGTCAACGCTCATAGCCTAGAGAGACTGCAGTGTAACTTGCGTTACAAGATTCAGTGCCTGATTGTGCCTTGCTACTGTACGATTGTACTGTGTGTGTCTGTGTGCGTGGCGTTCCCGTATTTGGTCTTAAGCGCAAAGCTGACCCGAATACGAAAACTCGGACTGCGTGTAGATCACTCGATAGCAGAGTGAGAATCGTGGAAATGTCTAGCAGCAGCTAGTGGTGGCAGTGAGAAGTGCTTTGAGGGGTGACAGCCTTGTTGTAGCTTGACTAAATATTATACACAAGCTAAAAATGATGCGGAATATCAAAACTATATCAAAACTATACAGACAAAAACACACAATGTGGTTTTCTTTGAACCAAATCCTCTTAGTTTAATCTTCATATACAGTGGCTTGCAAAAGTATTCGGCCCCCTTGAAGTTTTCCACATTTTGTCACATTACTGCCACAAAAATGAATCAATTTTATTGAAATGCCACGTGAAAGACCAATACAAAGTGGTGTACACGTGAGAAGTGGAACGAAAATCATACATGATTCCAAACATTTTATACAAATCAATAACTGCAAAGTGGGGTGTGCATATTTATTCAGCCCCCTTTGGTCTAAATGCAGTCAGTTGCCCATAGACATTGCCTGATGAGTGCTAATGACTAAATAGAGTGCACCTGTGTGAAATCTAAAGTCAGTACAAATACAGCTGCTCTGTGGCGGCCTCAGAGGTTGTCTAAGAGAATCTTGGGAGCAACAACACCATGAAGTCCAAAGAACACACTAGACAGGTCAGGGATAAAGTTATTGAGAAATTTAAAGCAGGCTTATGCTACAAAAAGATTTCCAAAGCCTTGAACATCCCACGAAGCACTGTTCAAGCAATCATTCAGAAATGGAAGGAGTATGGCACAACTGTAAACCTACCAAGACAAGGCCTTCCACCTAAACTCACATGCCGTACAAGGAGAGCGCTGATCAGAAATGCAGTCAAGAGGCTCATGGTGACTCTGGACGAGCTGCAGAGATCTACAGCTCAGGTGGGGGAATCTGTCCATAGGACAACTATTAGTCGTGCACTTCACAAAGTTGGGTTTTATGGAACAGTGGCAAGAAGAAAGCCATTGTTATCAGAAAAGCATAAGAAGTCCCGTTTGCAGTTTGCCACAAGCAACACAGCAAACATGTGGAAGAAGGTGCTCTGGTCAGATGAGACCAACATTTTACTTTTTGGCCAAAATGCAAAATGCTATGTGTGGCGGAAAACTAACACTGCACATCACTCTGAACACACCATCCCCACTATCAAATATGGTGGTGGCAGCATCATGCTCTGGGGGTGCTTCTCTTCAGCAGGGACAGGGAAGCTGGTCAGAGTTGATGGGAAGATGGATGGAGCCAAATACAGGGCAATCTTGGAAGAAAACCTCTTGGACTCTGCAAAAGACTTGAGACTGGGGCGGAGGTTTACCATCCAACATGACAACAACCCTAAACATAAGGCCAGGGCAACAATGGAATGGTTTAAAACAAAACATATCCATGTGTTAGAATGGCCCAGTCAAAGTCAAGATCTAAATCCAATCGAGAATCTGTGGCAAGATCTGAAAACTGCTGTTTACAAACGCTGTCCATCTAATCTAACTGAGCTGGAGCTGTTTTGCAAAGAAGAATGGGCAAGGATTTCAGTCTCTAGATGTGCAAAGCTGGTAGAGACATACCCTAAAAGACTGGCATCTGTAATTGCAGCAAAAGGTGGTTCTACAAAGTATTGACTCAGGGGGCTGAATAATTACGCACTCCACCTTGCAGTTATTGATTTGTAAAAAATGTTTGGAATCATGTATGCAGTGGCGTAGCTAAGGAGCTCTGGGCCCCGATGCAAGTTTTACAATGGGGCCCCCCAAGCACTCAATACATAGCAATTAATACGGTGCACCAAAACCTGCCAATGGCAACTACAGTGTCAGAGGTGTAAGAAGGGGATGGGGAACAGTTTGTTAATGATTACCACTACTCAAAGTGTCTAAAGAAGTGATTATTATGAGCACAAGACCAATAGAGAGCTAATACTGTAGTTGAGGGAGGGCCCTTCGGAGCCCCTCTGGCCCAGGGGCCCCGATGCGGTCGCTACCTCTGCACCCCCTATTGCTACACCCCTGCATGTATGATTTTCGTTCCACTTCTCACGTGTACACCACTTTGTATTGGTCTTTCATGTGGAATTCCAATAAAATTGATTCATGTTTGTGGCAGTAATGTGACAAAATGTGGAAAACTTCAAGTGGGCCGAATACTTTTGCAAGCTACTGTATGTATGTATATATATATATATATATATATATATATATATATATATATATAGTCTCTTCAGATCGCTGACATGACATGTAGGTACAGAAACACAGACTTCCAATTCACATAAGAAGACTGTCTGACCTGTGTTACACGGTCAAAGACTGCTTCCTCAGAGGCACATCGTATTCAAACATCTGTTAAAAACATATAAATCAAATACATACCGATTAGAGACCCATGCGTAGACCGGGATAAATGGCCAATCAAAAACTGCGACTTTTATACAGTAATCTTACCCGAATATCTATGCAGAATATCACCGCAATCTAAAAAATGCAAACCAAATACTATAATCAGACCAACATAAGAGCAACCCTAGCTAAAAATCTGTAAGTGTGACTCTCTCATGTATCAATCCAATATGTACTCCAACACCAGTGCATAGGCCAAATATGTCATAGAATAGTGCTGGTCAGGACCCAAAATGATCAAAGATATGTGTGAGGTCATGCAGAAACATCAGGACCACCTGCCCTGAAATGGAAATGTATACAACATATACACCCAAGACTACATAGTGCCCGAAAGGGAGTGGTATAGGGCATCAGTATAAGTAACATAGGGACCATACAGTTCCCATATATATCCTCCATACATCACAGCACTATAAACACACCAAACCCCATTATAGTATAGAGAAAAGGGTGATACGGTATAGAAGCCCATACATGCTACCATCTACATCCACGTATCACCACTACATGCAGGTCAAACATAAACAATAAAGTAAAAGGCTCTATACAGTACCATACCAATGTGAAAAGCAAAAAAACCACATACATCTCGTGCATAGAGAGACCTATATGATTAAACATCAAAATATCAACGTGATAGATAGGATTAATTCCATAGGAAGTCAGAATTACCTGAAGATTAAAAGAAAATAGCCATCAGCGACGATATGAGGCATCCCTGAGTTGCAAGAGACACTGTCTGCCCATCCCCATGTGCTTAAAACACAGTGGGGACCAATCAGAAGAGGCCAAAATGACCGGGAAGTGCACAATGGCCAATAGTAGCCGAGTGGACGCATGTCCTGAACACAGGTGGAACGCACGCTGTGTTCACATGGCCAGCTGGAACGCACGTGACATTGATAGCGTGCGACTGGCACGCGTCCAAAAGTATGCATGTCATCAGATGACATACCCGGCATGTGTAACTAGGCGGGGACTTAAGTAACGTGCGGCTGGCACGCGTCCAAAAGTACGTGTGTCATAATATGGCTTACCCGGCACGCGTAAGTAAACGGGAACGTTCAAGATAGACGCATGCGCAGAATGCGCTCAAGCAGTCTCATAAAAAAACAACATATAGAGGGTGTGTACAGGGTGCCTTAACATCATGGGAACCCCACCAAAACAGAACCCCCACAAAAAAACGGTGCAATATATATATATATATATATATATTTATATATATATATATATATATATATATATATATACAAAACAAAGCCCATATTGGCAGGGAGAAATTTGAGTGTCGCGAGCACCAGCAAGATAGCAGACAGCGTCCCCTGCTGGTCAACCATAAAACAAAATGTATAAAGAAAAAAGCACTACACCTATTTTAAAACCCATATTAGGGGCCTCTAGCCCAAAGTGCGCATGATCTGTACATAGGTACATCATAAGACAAATCACAGAAACATTTTATAACTCACATAATCATTAAGACCAGGTTTTTTATCAGCAAAAAATTTCCAGATCCATTTTGCTTCCAGCTGATATAATTTTCTATCAATATCTCCTTCTCTCCCATTTGGATGAATTCTATCTAAGACTGCAAAATTTAATATATCTAGTATTTCCTCCATGTGCCTCAATTAGATGTTTTGCTACAGCTGACTTTTCACCCCTTTTACCCACGTCATATAGGTGTTCATACATTCTATCTTTAAAGGAATACTATCGATGCCCAAGTGTTCTAAAATGACAGTGTGCAAATAATGTCTAAGTAGCTGTGTAAACATTTTCCTACTTTTCATGTTAAGTATCAGAGGCAAAAGCTGTAATTTATTGAGAGTAGGATTTAGCTATATTGGGACAAATCAATTGCAGAAGGGGTGTCTGCTTCAATGCACAGCCAGAGTGGCATATTAGACTACAGAAAGCAAATATCAAACATATCAAACTCTGAAAGAAAAAACAGTATGGATAGCTGTGACAATTAGTTACATTTCCTCTGCTCTCTTCAGACACTTCAGTCAGAAACACAAGACACAGGAGCTGCAGCTGTTGGGAGCTCTCTTCTCTGTCACACACAGAGCTGCACATAGAGTTAACTGATCAAGTGTGAGGGGAATTTCCCCTCTCCTCATGGCTCAGTCAGCCATCAGTTTTGGCGTCAGTAAAGATTGAATGTATTTTTATAACAGTAAACAAAGAAGTTGCTACTAAAATGTATACACCAGTACTTAGCAGCACTTCCCAAACAATTCCTGTGTCAATTGAAAAAAATATGTGAATCGATAGTATTCCTTTAAGTTCTCTTTTCGTTTTCCCTATATAGAACGCATTGCATCTACATAAAGCAATATAGACCACTGCCATGGTTCCACAATTAGCGTATTGTCGCAATTTTACAACAGTATATCTGGACTTTATTTCCACATTAGCCCCTTTGTGTATATATTGACAATATGGGCATCCCCAACATCCATACGTGCCCTTGGTTTTGCACGGTTCACCGCGATTATTACCTTGATAATGGCTCTGCATTATGTGGGCCCCTATTGTCCTAGCTCTTCTGAAGACTACTCGGGGATATTTTGGCACCACCTTGCCTAAGATCTTATCATGTCTCAAGATGGGCCAAAACTTGTTAAGGGCCTGTCTAATAATGGCATGCTCTCCATAGTATGTAGTAATCATAGATATGGAGAAGTCTTCCTCATTTTGTTTTGCAATTTTCTTTTTGTCCTCATATAACAACTTCTTTCTATCCAATGCTGCTGCTCTATTATAGGCTCGCTTTAAACTTTTCCTCGAATAGCCTCTCTGCAAGAGGCTATTTTGTAACTGTTTGGCCTCAGTCTGAAAACTTGCAAGTTCCGTACAGTTCCTCTTAAAGAGACACTGAAGCGAAAAAAAAAATGATGATATTATGATTTGTATGTGTAGTACAGCTAAGAAAAAAAAAACATTAAGATCAGATACATCAGTCTAATTGTTTCCAGTACAGGAAGAGTTGAGAAACTCCAGTTGTTATCTCTATGCAAAAAAGCTATTAAGCTCTCCGACTAACTTAGTCGTGGAGAGGGCTGTTATCTGACTTGTATTATCTCAACTGTAATTGAACTGTTTACTTTTCCTCTGCTAGAGGAGAGTTCATTACTTCACAGACTGCTCTGAAAGACTCATTTTGAATGCTGAGTGTTGTGTAATCTGCACATATTATAGAGTGATGCAATGTTAGAAAAAACACTATATACCTGAAAATAAAAGTATGAGAATATTTTCTTTGCTGCTAATCTTCTAGTAATTATTCATAGTACACAACCAATTAATTATATCATATATTTTTTTTCGCTTCAGTGTCTCTTTAAGTCTTACATACTGTGAGTATGGAATACTTTTAATGGTGTTGTAGGGGTGAGCACTATCTGCCCTAAGAATAGAATTGGTCGCAGTCAGTTTACGGTATAGGGTAGCGGCTAAAGTTCCATCCGTCAGTTTCATAATTTTTAAATCCAGAAATTCTAAACTTGTATGACTATAGTTATATGTAAATTTCAGATTCCATTTGTTTATATTCAGCCAGTTTACAAAATCATGCAGTTCATCCACAGTTCCCTCCCAGATGAAAAATACATTGTCGATAAATCTATGCCATTTACTAATGAAATGCATAAAATCGTACCCATCTTCTGCAAAGATTTCCTCCTACCACCCCCCCCCCCCCCCCAGGTACAGGTTGGCATACGATGGGGCACACGTGGTGCCCATCGCCGCTCCCTGCACCTGAAGGTAGTGGGTCACCCCAAACACGAAATGGGTAAGGAAAAAGTACAGGAGCTCTACTATCAATAAATTCATCTCTCTATGTTCTATGCCCATTTTGTTCAAAAATCTCTGTACTACCCCCACCCCGCGATCATGGGCTATAGGATCACTATACACCAGCGGCTCTGTAACATGTATACTTCACTATACATCAGTGGCACTGATCAGTGGCACTCACTATACATCAGTGGCACTGTAGCATGTATAAGCTATAGGCTCATTATACACCCGCTGCTCTGTAACATGTATAAGCTATATTATGCAGGAGAACAGAGGCGCCAAAAGGATAAAAGGAAGCTAAATGAGCTTAAAGAACAAATTCTTGGTAAATAGAGGAGGTAGTGGTGGACTTACCTCCTCCAAGTAGACGCACAATGACTGTAGTAAAGACAGTCAATATATTTTATTTATGAACTCCAAATATGCAACGCGTTTTGAAGGTTTGATCCTGCTTCATCAGGCAATAACAACGGAGCAATAGCATATGTAGTCAGTAGAAGAGCCAGGCACCTCTGTCAATGTCAATGTATAAGCTATAGGCTCGCTATACACCAGCAGCTCTGTAGCATGTATGAGCTATAGGCTCACTATACACCAGGGGTTATGTAGCATGTATAAGCTATAGGCTCACTACACACCAGCAGCTCTGTAACATGTATAAGCTGTGGGCCCACTATACACCAGCAGCTCTGTAACATGTATAAGCTGTGGGTTCACTATACACCAGCAGCTCTGTAGCATGTATAGGTTATAGGCTCCCTATACACTAGTGGCCCTGTAACATGTATAAGCGATAGGCTACCTATACACTAGCGGCTCTGTAACATGTATAGGCTATAGGCTCACTGTACACCAGTGGCTCTGTAACATGTATGGGCCACAGGCTTTGCTATACACCAGCGGCTCGGTCACACGTATAAGCCATAGGCTGACTATACACCAGCGGCTCTGTAACATGTATAAGATATAAGCTATAGGCTTGCTGCACACCGGTCGCTGTGTAACATGTATAAGCTATAGGCTTGCTGTGCACTGGTGGCTCTGTAGTATGTATAAATTATAGGCTTACTATACACCAATATAGCAGAACACCGGCTGAATAGGGTGCTCTGATGTATACAGGGCACAGGGTGGGAGCCCTGTTCCAGCACTTTGAATAGAAGGTATGCGCTGAGCATGACAGAGCACTAAGGGGGTGGCCACCTTTGATAGACAACACCTGGCTGGGTGGGCGTTACCCAATTATCCACAGTATTTAATAGCCCATCATGCAATGGGCACTTCAGCTCTGACTTGAGCTATTTTGCTGCTGGGGGATACTTTGTTGGTGGGTGTTGGGTTCTCTGTTTATTATTTTCTGCATGTTATTATGCTCCTGACGAAATCTGTTTAAGATGAAACATGTTGAGCACTGTTAGCACTGTATATAATATGTATAGCACTCCCTAAACCCTGTATATAACCCCTCAGCTGCATTGTAACTTCTTTGTGTGAGCAAGGTGATTGAGACAACAGGCTGGCGGAATCAAGCATACCAGCCAGCCTAAGTTGCCACCTGCCTGCCTTCATTGCTGCAGGTCTGGACACCTCTATGCTCTACACAACTTTGGTAATTTACCACAAACACCTGTATACTGTAACTCAGTGTTCTAGGGCTGGCCACACCCCACGGCGTGTGCAGCCAGATACACAGCTGCCTGCACACTTATTGCCACACTTTTGAGTGTACTGTGGGGGGGGGGGGGGGGGGGTAGGCAAAGACACCCGCCTGGGCATACAGTCACAATATCAGGTTGTTAATTTTATTGCATTTTTTAATAACCATTATGTAGTCTGTGTAGACCCACAAATAAACAAGTGGTCGAGATTTGCAACACTCCTTTCAGTACTTTTTGGGACGTTTGAGCCAGTTTGGACTCCCATGTTTTGTATATATGTATATTTTCCTGTACGAATTATCAGCATTGTTCTCTATGTGCACAAACAGCAGACACAGACACCTAACTAGTAGAGCTGCTCAGGCTGCAGCAGAGACTGTCACAGCTCACAGCAGAGACTGTCACAGCTCACAGACACACGCACTAACTACAATCACAATACAACACACTACTACTAGCTAAACAACAATCAAACAGTGTTATAGTACAGGTGGTAAGGTGTAAAAAAACGCTGGGTTTAACACAGTAATGCACTTGCTTCAGCCAAACACACTGGAGTGTCTCTCTCAGTGGCAGTCAAGCAAGGACGAGATTCTCATCATGGCCCCCTCCTTATATACAGGAGGGACTGGCCAAGGTTCCCCTCTGTGACTGGTTGCTTGGGCTTAGGCTGGGAGCCCCCTGATTGGCTCAATGGCGTCATGGACATCATCTCCATGGTAACAGTACCCGGATCCGGATATCCGCATGATATCCGCGGATATCCGGCATGCGGCAAAATATCCGCATAGAGCTATCCGGATTTTGGCCCAACTATCTGGAATCCAAATCTGATCCGGGTAAAAAAGTTCGGATATCCAGGTTACCCACCGAATATCTGGAATCCGGATGAGCAACCCTGATGATGAGCGGTATATACAGTATTTGCCGCATTCTCCAAAAGTATGCTTCAGGCAGAAAGTCTAGAACTGGCCCTGCCCCCTTATGCTTGCTTTCTTGAGGTACTGTATATTACAACTACTCATCAAAGGTCTGAGAAGAGGTCAAACAGGGCCAGCCGGCCATACCTGTTTCTTTAGGAGCTCAGCAGGAGTGGGATTTTTAGAAATGGACATCAAACACAAGAGCAGTACAGCTGAAGAATAGAATTCAAATGCAGGTTGACTTATTCCATAAGATTTAATCTTAATTCTGTATTTCCGTTCTGGTAAAGCACTTCAAAAATTCAGTTCAGATAGAAAAAAGAAACTGCTGTTTACATAAGCCAAGAAGAACTAATTAGTGGATTTTTGATAGATTTATCCTAAAACCTTTTCTTCTATAAACAATGGCTATCTTCATAACATTTTTGCAAGTTCCTGTTTGTTTAATTCCCTAATCCAGAGACATAAATCTATCTAGCTAATGCAATTACACAGTGAATATTTTATGAGCAACGTCACAACATTATATTTTTAGTAACAGAAGACATGAAATTTTAAACACTGTAATGTTTTATAGCTTACAGTAAAATTCCAATGCCCTTAAAAATTTTGCTAACAAATGTTCAGATATTTAACCTTCAAAATAAAGCAATGTTTATTTGTAGCAGTTTTTCCAAACAATTGTTGAGCAGGGTCATATTTTCCAAAATATTGTTTAGCAATTTAAATCATATGTCAGATACAGAGGGAATGGGCTTGCCCAGGGGCGTAATTAGACATCATTGGGCCCCCCTGTGAAACTTTGGATGGGGCGCCCCCACCCCCACCTCCCTCGCTTTCTGCACAGGAAAACTGAGGATCAATGTGTTTTCCCCATGCATATAAAAACACGTAGACTCAAAGGAAATGTCAGGCAATCTATGCTATCCCCAGATCTACTTACCCGGGGCTTCCTCCAGCCCCTTGCAGCCGACAAGTCCCTCGTCGCAGCTCTGCTCCCAGTACATACATGCACACACAGCCATATTATTTTACTATATGAGAGCACATGCTATATGGAGGAACAACAATGACATGCTGAACATAAGATATAGTATTCACTGTAAATTTGGCAAAACATTCAGAATGTCACTGATTGATACTGTTATTACGGGATCTTGGACTCAGTATGAGACAACAAGCTCTCAATGAGGCAGGGACAGTCAGACATCAATCTTACCCACTCCACTGTATTGTAAAAGTAATCAGACACCATAAGGTCATTAGCCTGTGTGTGAATCTAGGAATCTCTTCTGAGGGATTGCTGAATAAGGGCCAGTCTACAAATTTTTTTAACCTGTGACTCCTTTGTTTGTAAGGTTGTACATGAAGTCATCAGAGCTTCGCAGCAGTGAGAGACAGATGTTTTTTACGAACCCTAGGGAGCAGGGACAGTGTACAAATTCCAAAGTGTGTATGATTCCTTATCTGTGTGGTGGACACATGCAGTCAATATAACAATGGTGGGAGAGTGGAATACGTTTTTTTCTCTCCATGCCCTTAGTTGTCAGTCTCTCAAACTTTTCCCTCCACGGGCCCCCTGTGGCTTCTTTAATTATAGAAGTTATTACTTTAGCGAAACAAATCACCAAAACCTTTGCCAGTATCTTAACATCTGTAGTCAAGATGGAAATGGGCCTATAGGAGTCCGCTTTAAGTGTATCTTTACCAGGATTGGGTAGGAGAATAATAACAGCTCCTCATAGAAAGAGGAAGAGGGCCAGCTTCAAATACC